>NW_024070194.1:12363429-12381257 GCF_014754425.2 Oryx dammah | reverse complement strand
ATATGTCTATATAACTGAATATATATGTCTATATAACTGAATATATATGTCTATATAACTGAATATATATATGTGTGTGTTACTGAATCACTTTGCTGTATACAAGAAAGCAACCCGACACTGAAAATCAACTATACTTCAATTTTTAAAAAAAGGAATACACAGTAACATCTGTTAACTGTGATATTGTTATGTTGACTGAAGCACTGTCTTGTATGTAGGGGAAGGGAGGGAGACACTGGACGACCTTTCAGATTCTCTCCAGCCCTGTGATCTTCTGATGTTATGAGTAACACCTCTTATTAACAACGACAACAAAACTGACATAGAAAAGGTTACCTTGTCTTTGGGAGAAAAACATTTTCTAATGTGACTAATAGTAATGAGAAAGGGGTTAGTAGTCACTGATTAAAGTATGTATGTTTAGGGCATTCATAGAAATCACATTTATAGGTATTCTTTTATAGATGAGAAAATTAAGACTCAGATCTGAATATGATTTGCCCAAGTGAAACACCTTTCTGTCCTCTAATTCAGCTGTCTGAGAATGTTTTCTGTAAAGGGTCACAGAGTAGATACTTCAGGTGGCAAAGTAATCTCTGTTGCAACTACTCAAGTGTACTGCTGTAGCATCAGAGCAGCCATACACTATGAAAATGAACAGGCATCACTGTGTTAAAAAAACAACCCCCTCCGCCCAACAAAAGGCTGATCTGGATGCTTTGGTCCATGGGCCTTAACATGTCAACCTCTCTCTAAAGCAATGCTGCCTTCTCATTTAAGAATGGGAAAACAAGGCAAGAAATGGCCTCCATTTGGCCATACTCACTCCGTTTGCTTTGCTGAGGGCCTGGAAGTAGATGCTGTAGCTTTTCAGAGGGGAAAGAGGAGGGTTCCAGTAGCCATTGTATGTCTTGTTGTCACCCACTGTAAATGGCTGGGTAACAGGCAGGTTGGCAGGCTTCAATTCGGCAGCAAAGTAGTGTAGAGAATCAAGGCTGGAGGCATTCCTGTAGCTCACGGGCACTGAAAAGCACTCGATGATGTCAGCTGCCCTCCGTGACTTCTGAAGTCGCTCCTCCTTGACAACCAGCTGATAAACACTGAATAGGAAAGAGGAGAGGCAGATGAGCAACTCTCTGGAGGGATGAATTTGTTATTTACCATCATCACTTCTATGACTGAAACCTCCTTCCAGAGTTTCAGACTTCTAAACCTGCTGCTTTGCAGAAATAGGTCTCCATTTAGATGTTCCAAAGGGCTGGTTCACACTGGGTATGCCCAAAATGCAACTCAGTTTCAACCCCTACAAACCTGCATGTTCCTCCTCCTCCATTTCTTTCCTTAGTGAGAGGAGCACTGTTCATAAGTGGCCAGAGCCTGATTCTGGGGGCTCACCCTCATTTCCTACCTCCTTGGTTTTCACTCTGCTCCTCTAATCAGCAAGCTCTGTTGACCTGACATCAGCAATTTGCACCTGCCCTTCCCCTTTGTTCTCCTCCCATTGTATTGCAGAGATGGGGCATTTCCCCATCTCTTAGCTGAACATAGCAGGTCTCTTTGCCTCTAATTTATGTGATCAACTCACCAGTCAATCCGCTGACCTCCTTCAACATAAACAGTGTCACTCTTCAATCACTTTCACAGGCTCTCCATTATCCGAACAATACAATCTAGATTCCTCATCCTGGCACTTGGGGGCACTTTGTGTCTGGTTTGTAAACTACTTCTCAAAGAGTCTTATGGTAGGTAGGCCCCTAATTGCAGCTGCTCCATAGCCCGTGCACTGCACAAACATCCTTTGGATCCTATCCCATGCCATCACCAACTGGTGCTTCCTCCCCCTGCAGTGCCCTCTCATTCCACCCACTTCTGCCTGTGGAAGCCTTTCTCTAAAAGCTGAGCCTATCTTTCATCTCTTCCATGCAGCAGGTCGAGATCTTCCAAATGTGAATGACCTCCCCCCTACTCAACTCTCCTACCACTGATTAATGGCTGTCTGCCTGGGACAGCAATAATGTGAGCTTGGAGCTGCTGTTTCTCTGGCTGGACAGTGACCTTTAAGACAGTGGCAGTTGTGGCTTACTTATCTCTGCTTCACTCTCTCTGTCCACACACGGCCCAGCAGATTGCCTGATACCTGTGTGCTGATCAGTGAATATTTGTTCAAGAGGACCAAACTGAACTAAATTGAAAAGAAGCCCAAAATCCAATCTGACGGAATGTAGAAAAGCAATTCAAGAGGAAGTGATTCCTCTAAGCTCCTGTCTAGTGATCGTGCACATTTCCTTCAACTTAGAAGGATGTAAGAAGCTGTTAATGTGTGAAGAGAGATGCCCAAGTCTTTATTAAACACCAACTGTCAGCCAAATGTGTAGGCTAGGGAGAGAGGCAAATCATCTCTCCAGGGGTTAGTCAGCAACCCTACTGCCCCTTCCTCTCCACCAATCTGATTACTGAGGACTCACTTGTCAATCCAACCAAACTCAGCAGCCAGACTAGAGACAAGGGTGCTGAGGCTGTGAGGCAGAGTGCCCCATGAGTGTCAAACTGCAGCAAGAGTAGAGACCCAGACTCTCAATGCATAGTTCAGTATCCTTTCCTTTTCTCTATTTTCCTTCCTACTCCATAAGCCAACAAAACGAACAGAGGGCCTTGCAAGCATTTTGTGTGTTTGTTTTGCTCGGCGGCTGAAGTTGCACCACTCCATCCCACCCAGGCTCGTCTGAAATCACAAAGGCTAGCAAAGGATATTTTTTTTGGGGGGTTAAACCGTGTTGTCAATATACAGTTTCCATACAATTGGGATTAATGTACCAGAGCACAGCCAGCAGCTCCCTGAGGCCCACTGTGTCTGCAGCTTGTCCATCCAGAGGCAAATGTGCAATTGCAGCCGGAAAGCTGTAAACTATTTTGTCATATAAATCTTCCTGCCAGGAATCTAGCTTCTCTGAAACATCTGGGAGCTCTGATTGAGGAGGAGGAAGGGAAGAAATGGTTACGTGATCTGGGCAACCTTCCTTCCCCTGACACACATGTTTTAAAGGAAGAGGTCGGGGAAAGAATCAAGAGAGTGGGCATTATTTGTGTTTCTGTGCTAACTTCACTCTCATCATCATTCTCTTGAAAACATATTTACTGAAGCTCTTTTCGGTGTGCTGGGGATGATTAAATCACACCTAAATGAGAACACCTCCCACAATCATATCTCTAGGGTTGGAATAAACTATTCAGGATTGTTTGTAAAGAGAAAGGATTTTATTTTTTAAGTAGGAAATCCCGGGGAGTATGACAGAATAACATATTCTTCTTATTCTATGCTCACCTCACAACATTTACTCACGTTTCCCCTCCTGTGACACCACCTTCTCTATTTCTCTCAATGAGAAGGTGGACACTGATGACATATTTTCTTCATAATTTTTCCTAAGGGTCTCTTCTTATAGGACCTGAAACCTGGGCTGTAGCTTCATCTCAATGCATAAGGCCAAGGCTCATCTGCACCTCTTTTCATCTCCTCACCTTTAATGTCCATCATTCATCCTCTTTCTAATATGACTGACAACCCACACCCCTCTCCTTCCTTGACTTTCCAGACCCAGGCTTGCCGGAAATTTCTGTATCTTAGTTTCAATGTCTCCTGAGACAAGACACCTCTACTCTGGTCCCAGATCCAGGACCCCAGCTCTTAGAGGACAGTTGTCTTAGGTGCCTTTAAAAGCAAAACCTGTAGGTACGTCTGCAAGCTTCAGAGAACCATGCTGCTGGACCCCAAGGCCTCTTCTGTTGTTCAGACTGATAGGTTAGATGATGACTCATGCTTCTCTGACCACTCACCACTGAGGGGTACCAACATCCTTTCAGACCATGACTCCATCACAGACATATCCTGAGATGCCCTTTCTCTACCCAGGGAAAAGGCTTCTAGTCAGAAGTTGAATCCATCCATGGTAAGTTGATTTCTGACAAAAACTCCAAGATAATTTGACGATAGAGGGATAATCTTTTAAGCAAATGATGCTAGGTCAACTGACTATCCACACGCAAGAATCTAAACTTAAATTCACATTAGACATTTCTCTGTACAGTAGTAATTAACACAACATAATAATCTATACAGTAAAAAAAAAAAACCTTGTTCACAAAAAATAAAAATTAAAAAAAAATAAGTTCACATTATACACAAAAACAGAGAGAACACATCATAACCCTAACTGTAAAAGCTACACTTATAAATTCTCTAGGAGAAAACAGGAGAAAATTTTCATGACCTTGGATTATGGAAAGGGTGTGTGAGTACAACACCAAAAGTATGATCTGCTAATGAAGGGAGGGCAAGATCAATTGGATATCATCAGATTTAAAAAAAATTGGTTTCAGAAGGTGCTATTCAACAAATGAAAAGGCAAGCTACACACTGAGAGAAAATATTTGTAAATTGTATGTATGATGCTCTCATCCAACATACATAATGATCCATTAATACTGAATAATAAAAACACAAATTACCCAAATTAAAAGTTGGCAAAATATTTGACTAGACATTTCACTAAAGATAAAATACAAGTAGTTTATAAACTCATGGAAAAGATGGCCAGTTTAAAGAGCTGTGCCCAAGATGGTGGAACAAGGAGACCCAGAGCTAAAGCTCCTCCCATTGGTATGCCAAAATTACTACTACTTATAGAGTAGCTATTGATGAAAATGACCTGAAGACTAGCAGAAAATATTTTCCAAAACTGGAGATATAAAAAAGAAACCAAATTTATATGTGGAATCTAGAAAGCAAACCATTCAACATTACAGTAATATCAGAGTAATCCAAGTCTATGCTCCAACCACTAATTCCGAAGAAGCTGAAGTTGAACAGTATAATGAATACCTACAAGACTTTCTAGAACACCAAAAAAAGATATCCTTTTTATCATAGGAAACTGGAATGCAAAAGTAGGAAGTCAAGAGATACCTAGATACCTGGAATAACAGGCAAATTTGGCCTTGGAGTACAATATGAAGCAGGGCAAAGGTTAACAGAGTTTGGCCAAGAAAACACACTGGTCATAGCAAACTCCCTCTTCCAACAACACAGGAGACAATGACTCTACACATACAGATGGTCAACACTGAAATCAGATTGATTATATTCTTTGCAGCCAAAGATGAAGACGCTCTATACAATCAGCAAAAACAAGACTGTGGCTCAGATCATTAACTCCTTATTGCAAAATTCAGACCTAAGTTGAAGAAAGTAGGGACAACCACTAGACCATTCAAGTATGACCTAAATCAAATCTCTTATGATTATACAGTGGACGTGAGAAATAGATTTAAGGGACTAGATTGATAGACAGAGTGCCTGAAGAACTATGGACAGAGGTTCGTGACATTGTACAGGAGACAGGGATCAAAACCATCCCCAAGAAAAGAAATGGAAAAACACAAAATTGTTGTCTGAGGAGCCTTACAAATAGCTGAGGAAAAAAAAGAGAAGTGAAAGGCAAAGGAGAAAAGGAAAGATATAACCATCTGACTGCAGAGTTCCAAAGAATAGCAAGGAGAGATAAGAAAGCCTTCCTCAGTGATCAATGCAAAGAAATAGAGGAAAAGAACAGAATGGGAAAGACTAGAGATCTCTTCAAGAAAATTAGAGATACCAAGGGAACATTTCATACAAAGATGGGCACAATAAAGGACAGAAATTGTATGAACTGAACAGAAGCAGAAGATATTAAGAAGAGATGGCAAGAATACACAGAAGATTATACAAAAAAAGATCTTAATGACCCAATAATCATGATGGTTTAATCACTCACCTAGAGCCAGACATCCTGGAATCCAAAGTCAAGTGGGCCTTAGAAAGTTATCACTATGAACAAAGCTAGTGGAAGTGATGGAATTCCAGCTGAGCTATTTCAAATCTTAAAAGGTGATGCTGTGAAAGTGCTGCACTCAATATGCCAGCCAATTTGGAAAACTTAGCAGTGGCCACAGGGCTGAAAAATGTCAGTTTTCATTCCAGTCCCAAAGAAAGGCAATGCCAAATTGTACCCATCTCACACACTAACAAAGTAATGCCCAAAATTCTCCAAGCTAGGCTTCAATAGTACACGAGCTGAGAAAGAGGTTTAAGCTGGATTTAGAACAGACAGAGAAAACAGAGCTCAAATTTTCCAACATCCACTGGATCACAGAAAAAGCAAGAGAATTCCAGGAAAACATCTAGTTCTAATTCATGGACTATGTTAATGCTTTTGACTATGTGGATCACAACAAACTGTGGAAAATTCTTCAAGGAATGGGAATACCAGACTACCTTACCTGCCTCCTGAGAAATCTGTATGCAGGTCAAGAAGCAACAGTTAGAACTGGACATGGAACAACAGACTGGTTCAAAACTGGGAAAGGAGTAGGTCAAGGCTATATATTGTCACCATGCTTATTTAACTTATATGCAGAGTACATCATGAGAAATGCCAGACTGGATGAAGCACAAGCTGGAATCAAGATTGCAGGGAGAAATATCAATAACCTCAGATATGCAGATGACACCATCCTTATGGCAGAAAGTGAAGAGGAACTAAAGAGCTCTTTATGAAAGTGAAAGAGGAGCGTGAAAAAGCTGGCTTAAAACTCAACATGCAAAAACCGAAGATCATGGCATCTGGTCCCATCACTTCATGGCAAATAGATGTGGAAACAATGGTAACAGTGAGAGACTATTTTGGGGGTTCCAAAATCACTGCAGATGGTGACTGCAGCCGTGAAATTAAAAGACACCTGCTTCCTGGAAGAAAAGGTATGACAAGCCTAGACAACATACTAAAAAGCAGAGACATTACTTTGCTGACAAAGGTCCGTCTAGTCAAAGCTATGGCTTTTCCAATACGCATGTATGGATGTGAGAGTTGGACTATAAAGAAAACTGAGCATTGAAGAATTGATGCTTTTGAACTGTGGTGTTGGAGAAGACTCTTGAGAGTCCCTTGGAATGTAAGGAGATCCAATCAGTCCATCCTAAAGGAGATCAGTCTAAATATTCACTGGAAGGACTGATGCTGAAGCTGAAACTTCAATACTTTTGCCACCTGATGCGAAGACCTGACTCATTGGAAAAGACCCTGATGCTGGGAAAGACAGAAGGCAGGAGGAGAAGGGGACAACAGAGGATGAGATGGTTGGATGGCATCACTGACTCGATGGACATGGGTATGAGCAAGTTCCGGGAGCTGGAGATGGTCAGGGAAGCCTGGCATGCTGCACCTATGGGGTTACAATGAGTAGGGCACAACTGAGAG
Source organism: Oryx dammah (assembly GCF_014754425.2). Lineage (NCBI taxonomy): Eukaryota > Metazoa > Chordata > Mammalia > Artiodactyla > Bovidae > Oryx > Oryx dammah. The sequence continues at coordinate 12,373,962 of NW_024070194.1, read as the reverse complement.
ATTGAACTGAGAAAGTAATACAAACAAATGTAATATATGCAAAACTGAAACAAATTCACGCAGTAAACAAACTAGTGCTTACCAAAGCAGAGAGGTAAGACGCGGAGGCAGGAAATTAGGGCTATGGGATTAAGAGACACGAACTACTATGTATAAAATAGATAAAAAATACAGTTTATCTATTTTATAAATAGATAAATTGTATTGTACAGGGAATTATAGCCGTTATCTTGTAATAACTTTTAATGGAGTACAGTCTGTAAAAATACCGACTGTGCTGTATACCTAAAACTAATATAATATTGTAACTCAACTATACTTCAATAAAAATAAAAACAATAAAAATACAGAAACACAAAAGAAAAAAACAACAACAATTAACCATAATAGAATGGCTATCAGTAAAAAGGCAGACAATTGCAAATGTTGGCAAAGGTACTGGAAAACTGGAACTTTCATACATTGCTATGTGAAAGTCAAATGGTGCAGTCACTATGGAAAGCAGTTGAGAAGTTCCTTAAAAAGGTAGACATAGAGCTACCATTCACCAAACTATTCGACTTCTAGATCTCAATCTAAGTGTGTGTGTATATAAAAACACATACAAATATGAAGAGCACTATTCCTAATAGCCAAAAAATTAAAAAATCCAAACAATTAAATAAATAATATGTGATATAGTCATCTAATGAAATATTATTCAACAATAAAAGAAACAATTTACTGATATACTCTACAATATGGCTGAAGGTCAAAAACGTTATGCTAAATGAGAGAAGCCAGATGAAAAGGTCTATATTATATGACTATTCATATGAAATGTCAAGAAAATGCAAATTTATAGAGACATTACTCAGAGGAGTATTTGCCTGGCCCTGGAGGTGTGAACAGGAATCAACTCCACTTGGGCACAGGTTATTTTATGGTATGATAAAAATGTTCTTAAGTGAGACTGTGGTGATGGTTGTACAACCCTACAAATTTACTGAAAATCATTGAATTGCACGCTTAAAAATGAATGAATTTTATGCTATGAAAATTATACCTCAATAAAGCTGTTAAAGAAATGAGGGAAATGGACTGAATAATCTTGGATGTCTTTCCACCTTCAAAAGAGTCTGTGCTTTAGCATTCAACTATGCACACATTTTAATACAAAAATGCGATGATAAACCTTTGCTGTTATTGTACAAGATGGGCTAAGAAACAAGTATGAGCTTTGTAATCCCCACAGAATCTAGCTTTCCAATTACATTTCCCACATTAAGGTCACTTGAAACTATGAAACTGAAATTTACAAGGACATGTCTTAGTTACCCAATCTTTACTTCAAGACTCTGGCAATATGTTTTTGTTCACGATTCGCTTAGTCACAACAGCCATCAGAGAAGGCAAAGAAATGGGAAGAGGAATACATTTTTAGTGTCAGAGTGTGTGTGTGTGTGTGTGCATCTTTCCCTGACTTCTGACATCTGTGTGACCTACTGCCCACTCTGCCTTGCATGTATTTATTCATTTATGCATCAGATATTTATTGCATGACTACAGTGTTGGCAGGTCAAAAGTTGAATGCAACATGGCCCCTGGGCACTGGGAGCTCAGGACTGAGATGGGGAGACATAGTAACTGTTCAGTACAATTCAGTGAGGGGAGGACAGAGGAGGAACTTGGTCAGGGAAGGATTCTGAGAAGAGGGGTGCTTACAGGATAGTGGTGAGGCTTGAAGGAGATAATGTGTCTGTGGAGTTCTTTCTAAGAGTAAAGTGCTGTTGATAAAAGTTGGCTAGAGCCAACTGAACTGCAGCGTGCATTATTATTACAGTGTTATCAAGTTCAGTTCAGTCACTCAGTCGTGTCTGACTCTTTGCGACCCCATGAATCGGAGCATGCCAGGCCTCCCTGTCCATCACCATCTCCCGGAGTTCACCCAGACTCACGTCTATCGAGTCCGTGATGCCATCCAGCCATCTCATCCTCTGTCGTCCCCTTCTCCCGCCCCCAATCCCTCCCAGCATCAGTCTTTTCCAATGAGTCAACTCTTCGCATGAGGTGGCCAAAGTACTGGAGTTTCAGCTTTAGCGTCATTACTTCCAAAGAAATCCCAGGGTTGATCTCCTTCAGAATGGACTGGTTGGATCTCCTTGCAGTCCAAGGGACTCTCAAGAGTCTTCTCCAACACCACAGTTCAAAAGCATCAATTCTTCAGTGCTCAGCCTTCTTCACAGTCCAACTCTCACATCCATACATGACCACAGGAAAAACCATAACCTTGATTAGGCAGAACTTAGTCGGCAAAGTAATGTCTCTGCTTTTGAATATACTATCTAGGTTGGTCATAACTTTTCTTCCAAGGAGTAAGCGTCTTTTAATTTCCTGGCTGCAGTCACCATCTGCAGTGATTTTGGAGCCCCCCCAAAAAAAGTCTGCCAGTGTTATCAAACTAGACCACAAAGATTTGCCTGGTTTTTCATTTGGACTCATCTCCTGTGACTGAACTGCACTTAATAAATTTAACAAAAGTGGATTTTGAGTAGAAACTTAGAGGTAAAGCAAAACCTTAAATGAATTTTTTGGCCAACCCACCATGTTGTGTAAAGGGGCCATAACAATTCAACTGAAGAGTTCACATTAAGTTTTAATTATTATCAAATGAAACCAAAAGAAATCTTAAAATAAGAAACCAGACACCCTTCTGATGATGGCCAGAGTGACATGCCATATCTTCTTGTCTAATATTTAAAAGTATAACTAGGTTTAACTGAGCATGTACTTACTGGGGTGGAGAAATATTTCACTTCAAAATGCAGAAGACCTGGCCCTCACGTATTTTCTGTTAATCATCAGTCCTCTCTCATTCGCAATATGACACATAAGCAACTACCATGGTCCTCACTGCAATACATATCTAGAATTTGACCCCTTCCATCATCTCCAGGTTATCACCCTACCAAGCCCCCATGATCTCTTGACTGGATTACTACCATAGCTTCCCAACTGGTCTTCCTGATTCTAATCTTGCCTCCAGCAACCTCAAAATAGTGGCTGCAGTGACCCTTTAAAAACATGACCAGGTCATGACACTCCTGTGCTCAAAGGCTCACTCACCTTGAGTGAGTCCTAGTGCTTCAGTTGCATTCAGCTCTTTGCAACCCCATGAAATGTAGCCCTCCAGGCTCCTCTATCCATGGAATTCTCCAGGCAAAAATACTGGAATGGGTAGCCATTCCCTTTCCAAGGGATTTTCCTGACCCAGGAATCAAACCCAGGTCTCCTGCATTGCAGGCGGATTCTTTACCATCTGAGCCACCAGGGAAGGCTTACTTAGAGGAAAAGGCAATATCTTTATAATGTCTCCAAGGCCCTGTTATGAGATGTCTTTGCTATTCCTTGAACACCCTCTAGGCAGGTTCTCATCTCAAGGCCTTCGATTTGCTACCCTTGATGCCTGAAATGCTCTTCCCTCAGATATATGCAACCCTTGGAAGGTTTGCTTCTTCACTTCTGCTAGTGAAATCATACATGATCACCATATTTAAAATAGCAACCCTGGGATTTCCCAGATGGTCCAGTGGCTAAGACTCTATGCTTCCAGCGCAGGGAGCCTGGGTTCTATCCCTGGTCTGGGAGCTAGATCCCACATGCCACAACTGAAGATCTCATGTGCTGCAACTAAGACTTGGCACAGTCAAATAAACAAATATAAATAAATAAATATAAAAAATAAAATGGCAACCCCAACCACATTATACCTTATTAAACTTCCCTGCTTAATTTTTCTCAGTATCATTTATAATCATCATGCCTGCTCTTTGTGTCTGTGTATGCATCTAGTGGGTTAAGTCATTTAAAGAAAGGACTATAAGCACTGCAAATGTCAACCTTCCTTGAGCAAAAAGCAACTGGATAGATATGGGGCCAGTTAGCTGATATTTAGATAGATGGCCATGCTTTAGTGACCTTTATTGCACTAAAAAAGCAAGGGCGAGGTTTTAGTTCTAGCTTTACCACTCACTAGCTCTGTCTGACATGCTGAGCAAATCATTTCACCTCTAGGACTTGTATCTAAAATGGGGTAATTCTGGCCAATGCAATAAGACACCAAACAGAAGAGATATACATTTTAGAGAGGAAAGCAATTTATCATCATTTGTAGATAATATGACTGTGACCTAATATATTGAAGAGAATCAAGTGAAAGACTTTTAAAATTAATAAAAGAATTCAGTAAAGTGGTTTGATAGAAGATAGAGATAAATAAACTGTACACCATGAAAAACAAGCTGGAAGACTTAAGGGAAAAAAAACCCTTTCAGAAGTTCTTTATAAAACAGCTAAGGATAACACAAATAATGGTTGATTCATGTTGATGTATGACAGAAATCAAGCCAATATTGTAAACCAATCAATCAATTAAAAATAAATAAAATATTAAAAAAGAAAGAAAGAAATATACAGAGCTGACAAGGGAAGGGAAAAAAAAAACAACCTCTACCAAGTGATACAAAAGAATATCTCTAGTCTCCAGCACAGGGCTTGGCAGAGTGGGTGTTAAATTACTGTGCAGAACTAAAGATGAATAAATGGACAGAAATGCTAAAGTCCTGGATAAAAGCAGCACATATTGTTAAGAGTCAATTATTGCCCAATTGATATTTTCTTTCTTTGGGAAAAAGTTAATAGTATAAAATATGAGGTCCGTTAGGTGACAATTCGAAGCCCTGAAGATATAGATCGCCTCAATTTTGAAATCTTATCCCAATATCAATGGGATTATTTTGGTTTCTTTGTTTAAAATAGGAAATATAGTCAAGAACCCATTTTTAAACAAAGGAAATATTACTGAAAAATCACTACTAGATAATAGCCCACATTATGGGCATATTTGATAACTATTTAATTATCAAAATAATTAAATGATGGGTACTAGAGTATGATCAAAAGAAAGTGGAAGAGGGGTGTGTGTGTGTGAATTCTATTTATAGAAACAGAAGCAATGCAAGTCAATGGGAAAGAGAAAATTTTATCAATAAACAGTGTTGGGCAAATTCCGTAATTATGAGAAAAAAACTCCATATTTAAGGCTTCATCATACATGAAAAAGGCTTCATCATACATTATATTTGAATGGTTCAAAATCTGTTTACTTAAAAATTTCAGGACGGCCATGGCAGTCCAATGCAATGTGTGATTCTCGACTGGATACCAGACTTTCAATTTCCTGAGGGTGATGACTCTACTGTGGATATGGAGAAGAATCACTTTTCCTGAGGATATACAAACTAGAGCCTTTAAGAGTCATGATTACTAGAGCTAACCGAGCAAGGATTTGAAGAGATCAGAAAAAGAGACACAAAGTAAACTGACAAAATGTTCACAGCTGGTGAATCTGGGGGAAGGATACGGGGATTATTGTGCCACGCTTGAAACAGTCTGGAGATTTGAAAAAAAACAATCTTGAGTTGAAAAAAATCTTTTTAAGCCTAACAATAGAATAATTCACAAAAGAGAAAAAGCAAAAGCTCTGTATGTGTACATTTGAAATGTCCAACTATATGAATAAAAAATAAAAAAATAGGAATTCTACTTCCAGAAAATATGATAGAGGAGGAAATAATATTTTATACTTAAGTAATCAATATTTGGGACAGACTATCAAAATGATGAGGAGCATTCACAAAAATCCAAAAATTCTCTGTATATGAAAAGGAACACACTGTTATTACCTCTGTATGAGATAGAACCAGATATTATTAAACCAAAATTCTAAACAAATAAAAACTTCCAACTGGGGAAAATAAGAACTTTCCTAAGTAACTCTCATATCAAATAGGAAATCAAAACCACAATTTCATACTCTTTAGAACGATTACAATGAGAACAATGATGTTTAATGCTTATGGGATAGGACAAACCTGTTTTGAGAATCCGAAAAGCCTTTGTTATTAAACAAAAAAGAATGACAATAAATTAATTAAGCATTCCATAAAAAGAAAATTAGAATAAACAACACTGGAGCCAGATGGCTTTTCCAAAGATTTCTTTCAATCTTTCAACAACTGATAATTCCCATGTTATATAAGCAATTACATAAGATAGAAAAAGAGGGGTAACATCTCGAATTGTTGCAAATTATTCCTCTAATATGCTATTAAATTCGTTTCCTCATAAGCAGACAATTTACTTCAGGTACACAAGACAGATTAGTAATAAAGAAAAATCCAGGAAAATAACACATAAATAAAGCCAAACAGAAAACCAAAATGATCACATGAATAGATGGCAAAAAGGCATTTGATAAAGTTTAACATCCCTTTCTGATTTAAATAGGCACAAAGACAACTGGTGAAACAGAGATATTTTTATTATGATGTTTAAAAATATCTGCTTCAAACCTACCACTAACATCACACAAAGGGAAAATTTACTGGAGGGAAAGTCTTGGAGGTTGCAGTAACACAGACAGGTCAACTATTGGCATCATTTGGCCACAATGCCCCCAGTGCAACACAACATAAAGCCAAAATAAGAGCTATTACAACCGGGAAAGGAGGACATAAAATTATTTACAGATGATGTGATTATTAGACTGGTGAACCAGATACTAAAATTTAATTAAAGAAACTCACAAGCGGTTTCAGCAAACAAAATGGATATTACATGTACACACACACACATACACAAGGTTCTCCTGCTGCTGCTGCTGCTAAGTCGCTTCAGTCGTGTCCGACTCTTGTGCGACCCCATAGATGGCAGCCCACCAGGCTCCCCCATCCATGGGATTCTCTAGGCGAGAATACTGGAGTGGGTTGCCACTTCCTTCTCCAATGCATGAAAGTGAAAAGTCAGAGTGAAGTCGCTCAGGTGTGTCCGACTCTTAGCGACCCCATGGACTGCAGCCTACCAGGCTCCTCCATCCATGGGATTTTCCAGGCAAGAGTACTGGAGTGGGGTGCCATTGCCGTCTCCAAGGTTCCCCTAAATACCAGCAAAACCCAGTTAGCAAACATAATGGTGGAAAGACAGCAGAAAATACCACAATTTTAACAAAGTACCTCCAGATGTCATCTACATGGAGGGATGATGCAGATTTCCTGAGAAACAGTGAAGACTGGGAGTGGAAAGAGGCCTGCCCTCTTTCAGTGTGGAAAAGCTCATGCTCATGTAACCATTTCAGAGTAAGTAATAAGCGTTTTGAATCAATTAAAACTAAATTCTATTGGGGATTATTTAGGGAACAAAGTGACAAAATTATTTTAAACTTCACAGAGAAACAGAAGAGAGTGAAAATAGGTAAGAACAGTTGGAACAACAAGGATCATTAGCAGGACCAGATATTAAAATGTCTTGTAAAACTGTAACTTAAATGGGTGGTACAGATGCAGTGATCAACAGAGAGACACCTAATGGAGCCGTGAAGGAAAACCAAGAATATAGTGCGTGTGTGCTAACATGCTTCAGTTGTGTCCTCCTCTTGGCTAGTCCCATGGACTCTAGCCTGCTAGGCTCCTCTGTCCATGGGATTCTCCAGGCAAGAATACTGGAGTGGGTTGCCATGCCCTCCTCTAGGGGATCTTCCCAACCAAGGGACTGAGCCAGCATATCTTACGTCTCCTGCATTGGCAGGCGGATTCTTTACTACCAATGTCACCTGGGAAGCACAAGAATATAGTGGGATATCCACAAACACACAAACACACCCACGCAGAATCACAAGTCAGCAGTACAGTAAGAAGTATTCAAGAAATGTGGGGAGAATCTAATAATTTGGAGAAATAAAATAATATGTACCTTTTTTGCTGTCCTGCATACAGGGTCATCATTGCCATCTTTCTAAATTCCATATATATGTGTTAGTATACTGTATTGGTGTTTTTCTTAGACACAGATGTGTATAGCGGACTTTTGGACTCAGAGGGAGAGGGAGAGGGTGAGATGATTTGGGAGAATGGCACTGAAACATGTATAATATCATGTAAGAAACGAATCGCCAGTCTATGTCCGATGCAGGATACAGCACGCTTAGGGCTGGTACACGGGGATGACCCAGAGAGATGTTGTGGGGAGGGGGGTGGGAGGGGGGTTCATGTTTGGGAACACATGTACACCCATGGTGGATTCATGTCAATGTATGGCAAAACCAATAAGGAATTGTAAAGTAAAATTAAAAAAAATAATAATATGTACCTAATAAACATCATTATTATGTTAAAATGATAAGTTATTATGATATGAGGCAAAAGTAGAATGCAACTTTGTAAGGGAGGCTCAAATCTATGTTCCACTTAATTTGGTATAGAAATATGAAAAAAATCCACCCCAAATATTAATATTTTATGATGGATCACAATGACGTTTTCCTTTAATTTTTTCCATATAATTTGTATAAGCTTATATTATTTTTGTGACAAATCTAAATTAAACTTTATTTAAATAAAATGGTAGGGCTTCACTGGTAGTCCAGTGGTTAAGAATCTGCCTACCAATGCAGGGGACAGGGGTTGCACCCCTGGTTTGGGAAGACCCCATATGGTGTGCAAGGCACCTGAGCCCATGTACAACTCTTGAGTCTGTGCTCTAGAGCCCATGGGCCACAACTGCTGAGCCCATGGCCACAACTACCAAAGCCCAGGCACCCTAAAGCCTGTGCTCACAACAAAAACAGGCACCACAATGAGAAGCCCAAGTAACACAACTAAAGAGTAGCCCCTCCTCTTTGCAACCAGAGAAGGCCCATGCCCAGCAGCAAAGACCCAGTGTAACCAAAAATAAAATAAATAAATAAAATGATAAAGTTATACTTATATTCACTACCTCACTACTGTGATGAGGATCAAAGATAATTAGGAACATGAAAGAACTTCAAAAATAATTGTTTAATATATTACCACTAGTTGCAGCATATTTTTTCCACTGGGGAAAAAGAAATAGAGCTTTATTCCTCTGAAAAACAAAACAAAAAGCCACAGAAAGGAAGCTAATAATTACTGATGTATACTATGAATTGGGCAAAAATCCTCTTTATTCCCTGTAGTGCTCATAGCAATCCTAAGGCATGAAATTGTTAATGGAATTAATTAATTCCATGAACTGTTAAACAATTCATGAAATTATTTAATGAAATTGTATCATATTTTTAATTGACAAATGGATTTTTGCTCATGGGTGACATGGCATGATCCATGCCTAATACACTTCTACCTTGCTGAGGAATGTGACTTTTGAATTTTTAATAAACATACTCCACCCCTACCTAACTTCAGAAGTGTTATTTTCCAGGTTCATGTTGAAAAGTATCATTTTAATCAATCAAATATACAGTAATATATAAAGAAAAACTTACAACCACCACTGACCAACTAGCTTTAATAGCTAATACTAATGGCTCACTTAAACGAAAACTTTAAGCAGACTTAACTAGTAAACAGTGTTTAGACAAACGACTGCTGGGAGAAGCAGAATGCTGTAAGGTCTTGTTACTTACTGGCCCATGAACTAGTGGTGTCCTCATCACCTAGGAATGTGTTAGCTCTGCAGAATCTCAGGCCCCAAGCCAGATCAGCCTTCCTGGTGGTTCAGATAGTAAAGAATCTGACTGCAATGTAGGAGTCCCAGGTTTGATCCTTGGATTTGGAAGAACCCCCTGGAAAACGGACTTCAGTTTCTTTGCCTGGGAAATCCTGAGGATGGAGGAGTCTGGTGGGTTAGTCCATGGGACTGCATAGAGTTGGACATGACCAAGCAACTAAGCATGCATGCCAGAGCTACTGAACCAGAATTTTCATTTTAAAAGATTTAGGTTACTATATTTACATATTAAATTTTGAAAATCTATAAAGTGAAATAAAACACTTTGGGGAACTGAAAAATCTTCCTTTTTTATTTTGTTCTGTTTTTTTTTTAATAAACATTCTGAAGCTTTTTATTTCCCCACTGGAAAGTCAGGCTGTTTTCCTCACCCCAGGCTTCCCAATACTTTCTTCTTCCTCAGATGTCCTGGGAAGCAACCCCTTTACCCTCCTGCCAAGTTCTCAGCTGAAATGTCATTGTTGTTTTCCAGAGCTGCTTTATGTTGTGAAAGGAGTAAAGGAAAAAAAAAAATTAAGTTGAACAAGGCTAGCTTCCACAGGGAATCGGTCTCCAAACTTCACGACTAAAACCCACAGTGATGCTTTCACAGAGGAAGATGCAACAGAGGCTGTTTTTAAAAGAGTAATCAATAGGGTGCCTTGGATATCTCTACTTGCAATAAAGACATTTGCTTAAGGAAAAGAAACTGAGAATCCTCTAAGCACTTTGTTATAAGACCATCTGAAATCAATTATCCTCAAAGAAGCCCTTGTAAGCTCTAAAAAGGTAAATAGAATGATTATTAATTAGCCATTAAGTTTATCATAATAACTGGCATAGGATAGGGGATAGGGCAGATAAATGCTAGAGAAGAATTATACCAATTAAAGGCTTTTTCCTATATGAAAATGTAACCCATTGATGAGGTTATTTGCAGGAATACAGTGAGCTGAAAATCACCTATGT
>NW_024070194.1:12114767-12363419 GCF_014754425.2 Oryx dammah | reverse complement strand
TGATGAGGTTATTTGCAGGAATACAGTGAGCTGAAAATCACCTATGTGCAGAGAACTGAAGGGGCCAGGTCTCCAACTAACAACAGAACTACCTGTGAATTCTAGAGTCCTACTAAGAATTTTTCCATGTAGGACTTGGAAATATGAACTTTGCACAAACTTGCTAGATATTCTTATATACAACATATTTCGGAGACCCTCCTGTGGAAGCCTAGCCCTGAATTTGTGATGTGAGGTAAAGACATCCTTGTATACAATATTATCATCTAATTCAGTAGTTTTCAAAGTGTGGTCTATGAATCTCTCTACTACTATCTTTTAAAAATTATATGTTTAAAATGTAGCTTTAATTTCTAATAGAGCATGTTAATATTGATAAAGCCCAAAAGAACAAAAGCTTAAGTCCCTAAGATTCTTTCAGTGATGTGGCAATATCGAAATGATTTGAACAGTATATGATTTTATTTGCCTTTTCTCCTCTGCTGATACTTGCAAATGCAATAGTGGGTGCCTTCACATGAATCAGGCAGTGGCATCCAACTGTCTTGTCATTGTGTTCTTCACCAACAAGTAAAAATTTGCTCTAAAAAAAACAAAAATGCCAGTTTTACCTAAAAACGTCCTGGATGAAGCAGGAAAAATGTTCATTTCTAGGCTTGAGTACATGGCCTTTTAATATTCTTGTGACACAATGGGAAGTAAGCCTAAATCTCGTCATCTGTTTACCGAAGTGCAATGGCTCCTTAAGGAAAACCCATTTCTGTGACTGTTTGAGTTACATGCTAAACTAGCCTTATTTTTAATGAAGCACCTTTTTTGTCGTTGTTTCTTGAAAGAATGACTAAGAAATTGTGGTTTCTCACATTTGGATATTTGATAAATATCTTCTCCAAAATAAATGAAGTTTATGTGTCACTTTAAGGGAAACCGATGGTATTTGTTTATAACTGAGCTGTAGCTGAAAATAATCATTTGGAAAACTTGTTATCTGTCACTGTGAATTTGGCAGGTTCCCAACACTTAAAAACTTTACTGATGAGATTTCGTGGTGATATTAGCAAATAAAATGCTTTGATATTATATAATGAAATGTGTCAACATTTAGAAGATTTTTATAATTCAGTGAATTTTTTTAGCTGACCAGTGCATAAAATTACAAAATAAGGACTAAACATCAAGAATAAAGTCAAAGATAAAATATCCATTCAATAGGAAACATAAATTGATACATAACCAATACGAGAATCTAGTTATCTTCTATAAGCCAGTCTTAAAAGTATAAAATCTACTTATCTTCTACAAGTTGGTCTTAAAAATACTAAAAAATACCGGCAAAAATGTGAAAAAAAATGCACCTCTTCTAATTTGTTTTTAAAATATGGATACTTTTTTTATATTAATATGTAATGAGTTTACTACTATTTATGATATGTTTAAAATGTAACTTTAATTTCTAATAGAGCACACTGATATCAATAGATAAATCCAAAAAGCTCTTAGGGAACTTAATTTTTTAATAACGTAAAGGGATCTTGAAGCTAAAAAGACTGAGAATCTCTGATCTAGTCATGCATTATAAAAAAATTAAAGACAGAAGTGCTATCAAGATCCTCAAGGGTTTCTCAATCTTGGCACTATTTGAATTTTGGCCAGATGACCTCTGTTGTAGGGGCTGTCCTGCACATTGTAGGATATTTAGCATCTGAGGCTCTTTTCACTAACTAACTAGACGCCAGTAGCAGATCCCAGTTCCGAGCTGTAACAGCCAAAGGTGTCTCCAGACACTGGCTCTGGGGGCATACTAACTCTGGTTGAGAACCACTATCACTTCTGTAGGTAAATGGGGAAAGAATGTTAAAAAGTTAACTCATGAAAAAGAAATGTAAACAGTATGAACCATGTGAAAAATTCTGCCTTGCCAGAATACTAAGAAATTCGAATCAAAATGATAATATGTCCCCATTTAAAACCCACTGAATTATAAAAGTAAACATAATTATAATATGCCATCTCGGTGATTTATGGTAGAACTGGTAGGATTATATACTTCCAGAAGCACTATAAATTGATTCACCAATTTGGGGAAATAATTTGGCAATGGCTTTCAAGATTTATAAACACTTTTATGACCTGGAAGTAGAAAGAGTATAGATTCTAAAAATCTGCATCAGATTTGAATTTTGGCTCTGAATCTTACCAGTTGTATGACCTCCCTTTAAATATTTAAATGATATTGGAAATCCAAAGACAGTAATAATGTTCCATAAATGACTACTGTGAGAACTGGATTAGATAATAACGTAAGTGAACGTCTAGTTAAAATAGAAGATTTAATGCACTCCACGTACCTCCTCTCTCTCCTAAGGGCCCACTAACATGAGAATAAAAGATGAAAAAGCATATAAATCCACAAGGAACTAAAGAACAGGAGAGGGGCTATTAGTGGATAAGAGTTTTCACAAAAATTCTGGAAGACTGATAAAGGTCAGAAGAGAAGTACCTGTTGTGGCAGGATACGGAAAGTTAAATTATAAAGAGATGAGAATAAAAATGGAGGTGATTTGTCCAGTGGATCTCAAGTGAGATTCCAGTTTTGCAGCAACAAAACAGGGAGGGTGTGAAAGTGAAATGTGGGGCTGAAAACAAGGGTGTTGATCAAGAGTCTATGCCTGAAACCATCAAACCCTGGAACATGGGCCTCTATATATCCAACTCCTACCCCTCTGGAAGGAGACAGGAGGCTTCAGCTCTGGAGAGTTTGAAAGCCTTCACCTCCCCAAAGCATCACTTCCATTCAACTTCTACAACACCTTACTTTTAAACATTGATTACCAAGACTCACCAACTAGGTGAGAAATGTCCCAGCGTGAATGAGAGTAAGTCAGTTCAAATCAGGAAAAAATGACTCCAGAGGAAACAGAGATAATATAGGAGTCAATAAAACCTTTATCACTCTCCGAATCAAAACATCGTCCTCAGAAAAGAAATGATTGCTTCCATAAGCAAGAATTGCTGCTATGAGGGGAAAAAAAAACCAGACAACAGTAAATAGCTCTTCAAAGGAAAAATCATGATTGCTGTAATTTTAAACAAGTGCTAAACAAAGCTGGCATATAACAAAATGACCACCACCACCACCACCACCAATAACAACAACGAAACAACAAGAAAATCAAAGAAAAAAGAGTAATAATAAATCTGAAATGGTAGAGCTCTGTGAAAGAAAATGTGTTAATAGAATAATAAAGCTATTGCTTGTGCAAAATAGAATACTAGTACCTTCTATAATGAATTTTTTTTTAAGTGTACAAAATAGGAAGAGTGATGAGAGGTAGTAGTATGATGGTTAAGAGTCAGGCTTTGGAGTCAGAGGTCACGTTCAAATCCCAAATTAGCAACTTCCTAGCTGGATGACCTTGAAAAGTGACTTAATCTTTCAGTGCTTCAGTTTCCCATCTTAAAACAGGGATACTATATGTTGTTACCTCATAGAGTTTTGATTAGAATTAACTGAGTTGATCTAGGTAAAGGACTTAAAATAGTGCCGAGTACATAGTAAGCTTGTAGTTAATTATATAATACTATAATAAAAACTGTATATCACTTGGCACTGAAGCCTGCTTTTAGAATGATAAAATTAGCTACTGTGTATTTATTTAACTAAAACCAGAAGTCTAACTACATTGGGAAGCTGGATGATTCAAGACAGCCAAATTCTCTTCTATAATAGTGGGAAGTAAATAGATAATGTCTGTAATCAATAACTTTAGAATAGCACATTATATAGTGACATTGCCAATTCCCAGAAGAAATAGCAAAGAATTAAAATGCAGTTGCCTATGGGGCACATGACTAGGGGGTTGAAAAATGTGGAGCAGAGAATGGTTTGATTATTTGATTTTCCAGCTATGTGTGCTTGTTACTTTGAGGTTTTTTAATTAAAGAATGAAAAAGGTTAATATATATGAATTGGCTGTCAGTGCCTGGCATATAAGTGTAGGCACTCAATACATTTTAGTTCCATTTTATTTATTTCAGTAATTCCACTCCTGGGGATTTTTTTCCTATTTAAAGATACAATACGAGAAGAAAAGCATGAATAAATATATTTATTGCTGGGTTATTTATAACAAAAAATAACTAGAAATGACCAAATTTTCAACTGTATGGGCACGGTTAAGAACTGTGCAAAAACGTGATAGAGTGCTGTAAACCAGGAACATAAGTTTATTGTTTCAGATGGCTGTGGATTGGTTAAAACCTATTACAGTGCAAACACACACACACACACACCCCACACACACAGAATAGGTCTCTGACCTATTCTGTTTAGACTAGAAAACAGAAGCCTGAGAAAACCAATATGTCTGGACAGAGAAGATGGAGATAGAGTGTATCTTACTCATCGGGTCCCCAAAGTAACTAATAGGGGGCTCACAGCTGTTTGGGTCATTATGCAAGGAGAGTTCCTGCCAGAATTCAAGGAGCATCTTTTTGAGCTGTGGCCTTTCATACTTAGAATTCACATCACTGTTCAGGAAGAATGCATCCTAACAATCTATGCCATTAATAGCAATTTTTACAAATATTGACTTGACCAAAAACTTTTTTGGGGGGTTTTCTGTAACATTTTATGGAAAAACTCCAGTTAACTTTTTGGCCAACCCAAAACTTAGGAGCCCCTTCCTCGTCCTCATGGCTCACCTAAGAAGCCATTCTCAGCCGCAGTTCTGCCTCCAGCTCTATAGTGCTTATAAAATGCATTGATCAGTAAAGATATGAATGGAAACTATGTCACAACAATGAAAAAAAATGGACAATGATGCATCCGACTCTCCACCAGAGCTTACAGGCAAGGCCTCCAGCTCTCAAAGATAATATGAGCTGGACAAGCCAACTTCTCTGGATCTCAATTTTCTCACCTGTAAAAGAAGGAGCATTTTTTTTTTCCCTACTCCAGTGTGATATTAAGAATATAAAATGAAATAATGCTTGGGAAGCCACCAATCACAGCTTCTGATCCAGATAAGGAGCCCAAGAAAGCTCAGCTGGATGTTACTTTGGGTATCTGGGACCCATTCAGAATTGTGTTCCCTAGACTCTAGCATGTATCAGAATCTTCTGGAGGTCTTGTTAAAACACAGCCATCTGGGCTCCATCCACAGAGCTCCTGACTCAATAGATTGGGGGTAGGGCCTAGTATTTGCACTTCTAACAAATTCCCAGATATTACCACTGGTCCGTACCAAATTTTAAGAATCACTGTCTTGCAGGCACAAAAATTACTAAAACTAACTGGGATGATAGTTGAGACTTTGGAAAGAGAAAAGCAGGTGGAAAAATTTTTTCTAGGGGCTCCTCATCAGTCGTTGGCTCAATGTCCACAAGTTGCACCTTGGTTCATGGCCTTCACCTCCTTCCCAAGCTCCCTTTCAACCCTCTCCCCCTGAACCAAGCCTCCTCTGTCAACCTTGTGAACAGAAAAATCAACCTTATCCCATCTGTCTGCAGCCTACATGCTGATGCAAGAGGCTACCTGTTTAGGTTCCAAGAAATTACACATTCGTTATGGAGGAAATTAACACCTCAAAGCAAACTATAATTAGGAATTCTTCAATTCAGTTTATGCTTTTTCAATTAGGCACTCTATAATTTTAATCATGGGAGCATTAACATGTTTCTGTAATTTATATACCTGTGGTATAATTAAGCCTGGGAAACACATTGCTCTAAACCTGAATCAAAGTGATTGTTTCCCTTCACACTTGTGGGATTACAGGTCCCTGATGGAGAGATGGTGGCAGTTTCAAAGGAGCCATTTGCGAGTGGCAGAGGCCACTGAGAAAACTCCTGGCTTTGGAAATGTGAAGGCTGTTGTAGACCATGTGATGCCTTTCAAACATCTGGCTCATGTGTGGACATCTGCATCCCAAAGCTTCGACTCCTATTGTGACTTTCAAAACAGTCCCCCCACTGGAAACTGCATTGGACAACTATTCTTGGAAACTAATTTCAATTAAGCAGGAACAGGGTGTCCTGGCAGGGGAGACGTTATCTGAGAGTCGTGGGAAGCAGATGGCTTTGAATTGAAGAAACTGAATAGGCTGAAACTTAGCCTGGATGGGGACCAAACTCTTTTTTTTTTTTTCCCTCTCTGATTCTTCTTCCCTCTTTCCCTAATTCTGCTCCTCTCTCATAACTGCAGCTCTGCCTTTTAGCTACAAAGTGGGGCCTAGATTCTATGTGCAAGGTAGTCCTCTTGGGATTCTGAGCAGTTCTGCAAATTCAAGGAATTCAGAAGCACACTGAAAAGTTTTTGTGCTTATTCAGACTGAACCTCTGAACTTTCTGAAGGTTAAAAACCTTCATTTTTTCCCTCTTCTTCTTGCTCTCCCCACAATAGCAAATTCAGATTTGCTGACTGCAATAAAAGGAAAAAGAACATAATCAAAACTGGCCCGGGGGGACAATGCATACAGATTCCAACCCAGCTGAGGGACGCGTCCGTATTGCTGCAGCATTTTGGCACTCAATATATTTTGTCTGATCTAAGAAAATATGGAACTTTTTATAGAGTGAAAGTTGGAAATGGATTTGTTTCTCCCAGGCTGCTCTAGTCTTCTGAGAAAGAATACAGATTTGTTCTGATACTGATGCTCAGTCTTACCCAATAACCATTTTCTACCTAAGCCCCAATATCTGTACAGAAGTGATATATTCAGATATGCTATCAGCATGCAACAATACAACATGTATTTCAGACACCAGTCATTGTCATCATCATAAGAAAACAGGGGTGTGTTTTGAGCCCCCGGTGGACAGGGATTGAGAAGTAAGCCGGTAGAAATCCTAGTTCGGCTCTTATAAGCGAAAACTGATTATCTTCATGCTGAAACATATACCAAAAGGGACATAAGAGTTCCAAAAGCTGTAAAACCACAGGGGCAACTCTATAGTAAAATGCAAAACAACTGCTTCTTTGTATTATCACAATGAACAAATACTGGTACCAGAGAAGAAAGTGTTTGGTTTCCTGTACAGTCCCTTTTCTCCATACCCAGGGCTACCTAGAGGCTAAACCGATGGTACTCAAGTTGTGGTTCACGACCAGCAGAATCATCATCACCAGGGAGCTTGTTCAAAACACTGATTCTCAGGTCTAATTTCATGACCACTAGGGATGGGCAAAAGGGAAAGGAAGCCCACCAGGCTTCTCAGTCCATGGGATTTTCCAGGCAAGAGTACTGGAGTGGGGTGCCATTGCCTTCTCCAGGGGATCTTCCCGACCCAGGGATCAAACCCGGGTCTCCCGCATTGTAGGCAGACGCTTTTACCCACTGAGCCCCAGGGATGGGCAAGGATCTTCATATTTACCAGCTCTCCAGGTGAGTCTTCTAGTCAGTAAAGTTTGAAAATGGCTTAAACCATTCCCCAGACTTTATTCCCAGACAAGGGTGACGCAGTGGAATTTGGGAAGTCCAGTTTAATAGATCAGGGTCGTAAGTAAGCCCAGTCAAAGTCCCCAAAGTCCCTCTGGCTTTTGGGGAGACATATTTTCTGCCTTCTAAGCCCCCATTCTATTTTGTATTTCTTATGACAGGATTCCTGGCCTTTAACAATGGTCTCAAATACCTACATTAATATAGTAGTCTGTCTGAAACCAAATATGGGCCCTGACCTATTTTTACCAGCCTTCCCAGAGTCTACAGCAATGCAGTCAAAGAGAATTTTCTGTGATGATGGAAATGCTGCTCAATAGGATAACTGCTAGCCACATCTGGCTACTAAGGACTTGAAATGTGGATAGTGAAACTAACTGAAGTTTTAATTTACTTTGAACTAATTTAAATTTCAATAGCCTCATGGAGCTTTGGCTATGGTGCTGGGCTGTGTAGGTCTGAACCCTGGCCCTTGATTCCTTCTTATGCTACTGCTACTCCCTGCTCTGGCCAAGAATACTTACTTAATACATTTATAACCTTTATAAATTGCTTAGTGAGCCTACACCCAAGTGGAAATGCACTCAAGAGCAAACCCCCAGCAGCCAGGCAAAGAAAGGATGGGCTGCACTGTGAAAGGGGATAAGTACAAATTTCTTCTACCTCATGGTGGAGACTCTAACCTTTAAATAGTTCCAGTCCTACTAAAAAGCCACGGCGTTCAGGATCACCCCTCTTACTGCTGCCAAGAGGAGGCAACTCTGAGCAGCTGCAGGCAGCAGGACAACTACTGAGCAGAAAGCTTTGGGGATGAGAGAAAACCTCCTTGGATTCTAACATGGTACAGATCCATGCACTAGCTCAGAAAAGCATCAAGGGATAGGACTATAGAGATGCATCTGATGCAGGCTGACTCGAAAGTCGGACCCCTGGGTGACTGCAGGTAGAGAAACTGATAGCCATCACTCATCAGCTGTGCAAGGTCTGAGACAAAGGGGTGGTGCCAACTGTCACAGGGACCAGGACCGTGAGAAGTGAAGGTCAGCAGAAAACAGGCTGGAGGACAAGTGAGACCCAGGAGAAGGCAGCATGCAGACTCACTTCTGCTCTTAGGAAGGGTCTCGCCAGTTCCCCTGGGTGGGAGGTTTAGTGTCATAAGAACTGTATCTACTTAGATAGCTGTGCCCTCCATAGCCTGATCTCTTTGTTCTTGAAAATACTTGGCTTCATCTTGAATCCATTACCATCTATCTAATTTGACTACCAATGGTCAGACTCAAAGCCACTTCATCCCACAGCAGGGTTCCATTATTGAAACTTCAATTATCTTATTCTCTAAATATCAATTCTTTAAAAAGAATTTATTGGAGTATAGTTGATTTACTATGTTGTGTTAGTGTTAGTTTCAGGTGTACAGCAAGGTGAAACTGTTGTCGTTCAGTCATATCTGACTCTTTGGGACCCCAAGGACTGCAGCACACCAGGCTTCCCTGTTCTTCACCATCTCTTGCAGCTTGCACAAACTCATGTCCATTGAGTCAGTGATGAATCTGTTATATATACCCATATATCCACTCTTTTTTAGAATCTTTTCCCATCTAGGCCATTACAGAGTGTTGAGTAGAGTTTCCCTATTCTACACAGTAGGTCCTTATTAGTTACCTATTTTACATATAGCAGTGTGTATTAGTTCAGTTCAGTTCAGTTGCTCAGTCGTGTCCGACTCTGTGACCCCATGAATTGCAGCACGCCAGGCCTCCCTGTCCATCACCAACTCCCGGAGTTCACTAACACTCATGTTCATTGAGTCCGTGATGCCATCCAGCCATCTCATCCTGGGTTGTCCCCTTCTCCTCTTGCCCCCAATCCTTCCCAGCATCAGAGTCTTTTCCAATGAGTCAACTCTTCACATGAGGTGGCCAAAGTACTGGAGTTTCAGCTTTACCATTATTCCTTCCAAAGAAATCCCAGGGCTGATCTCCTTCAGAATGGACTGGTTGGATCTCCTTGCAGTCCAAGGGACTCTCAAGAGTCTTCTCCAACACCACAGTTCAAAAGCATCAATTCTTCGGCGCTCAGCCTTCTTCACAGTCCAACTCTCACATCAATACATGACCACTGCAAAAACCATAGCCTTGACTAGATGGACCTTAGTTGGCAAAGTAATGTCTCTGCTTTTGAATAGGCTATCTAGGTTGGTCATAACTTTTCTTCCAAGGGTTAGGCGTCTTTTAATTTCATGGCTGCAGTCACCACCTGCAGTGATTTTGGAGCCCCCCAAAATAAAGTCTGACACTGTTTCCACTGTTTCCCCATCTATTTCCCATGTATATGTCAATCTAAATATCACTTCTTGTCTTTCCAGCCTCTCCCAGCTTTGGACCCTCTGCACAGACTCTCAATAGTATTGAGCGCATCTGGAAGTCAGTACTTTCATTATTTGCACATCTACCTGCACAGGCATTTTCAATCAAGCCTGGACCATATGGTCCATTTTTAAGCACTTTTGTTGATATCATCCTCTTCCTTTTCCCATGGTCCTGGGTCAAGCTATGCATCTTTCTTCTTTGTCTACTGTAAAAACTGCCTGGACCTCTTAGAGCAGGGGTCCCCAACCTCCACGATCTAATGTCTGATGATCTGAAATGGAACTGATAAACCAATAACAGAGATCAAGTGCATGGCGACTGAAATGCACATGGCATTCACATCACCCCCAAACCATCCCACCTTACTGGCCCACGGAAAGCTGTCTTCCGTGAAGCCGGTTCCTGGTGCCAAAATGACTGGAAACCGCTGGGACTTAAAGAAAGTCGAATCATAAAATGTCAGTCGTCTCTTTTCTTTAAATTAGTCTTCCTTTGGCCTTCATGTTTTAACTCTGCTCTGGTTTTTCTCCTACGTGTTTGACCAGTCCTTCACCCTCTCCAGGGTGGTACCTGATAGGGGTTTCACAGAGTTCTGTCTTGTTCCTCATTTCTTACGGTCTACAGTCTCCCTGGATAAGCTCTCCACTCCTCCCATGCTTTAAATATCACCTGGATGTTAATGATTCCCAAATCTAGGCCCCCTGCTCCGAGGCCTCTCCAGCACTCCAGTTCTGGGGGAATTTAAATAGTGCCTGTGGTAGGAGACAACCACGCTCTCCTTTCCCTCACGCCAGTAACAGTCTCTGCTTCCATCTCTCCAGATGGCGGGCAGTCCAAAATAGAACACTCCTTCGTGCTTCATGTTCCAGCAACTGCTCCTGCTCCATTTAAAATATTCCTCCTGAAACACCTGTCTTCCCTCTTTGGTTTGAGCCTAAGGAAACTGATCCAGAAGCCTGTAACACCAGAGCCAACTCATTCTTGGTAAGCTGGGTTGTTCGGGGGTTGGGAGGTGGGCAGGGGAGGAGGTGATCAAAGAAGAGCTGCGATGCAGTCAGGATGCGCTAAGGTGAATGCAAACCCACCTCAGCTATTCGAGTTGCACCTGTTTGTCCCTTTTGTTTTCCTGGATGACTGTTCTGAGTGCAGCTCTGGGTTACACTCGGAGCCCCCTTGGTGGTTTCACTAGTCGTTACAAGTCTCTGTAATCACAGTTCCGTGTTCCATTAGCCATCATATTCAGAGTGTGGGGCAGCCCCATCGGCAATAGTTCTGCAGCAGCATTTATCCCATTTTCCCTGATTTCTGGCCATTGCCTCTTGTCTGTGGCTCCTCCTCTTTCCCAGTCTGGTGTGATGAAATCCCAGCAGGCTGTGAGACTTGACAACAAGTGGTATTAGGTGCAGAACTCAATCTCACAGCTTTGAGGGGAATGCTTCTTTCCCACCCCCCCACGTTGTACACAGGACTCCTCATCTCCAGGCCCTGGCAGAGGCGGCCCAGAGAGCACGGAACTCAGTGAGGCAAAAGATGTTTAGAGAAAGAGCTTCTAAATGTACCTGTGGTTTCTCATCTCTACCAATGTGGACAGGGACTCGTGAAGTCCTCAGGCTGCCCCATGTTAACAAATCCTCCAAATTTTCATTTCCCCTCCCTAATAGGATGCCATCGCATGCTGGTATCTGAGAATCAGATGGTAATGAGGCCAATGTTGCCCACTGCAGCTCCATAGACTGGCAAAACCCTCCTGTGGTTGCTTCACGTGATCCCACTCTGGGCTTCACAGTTATTAAAGGAATCCTAGAGGAAATCTGGCAGTTGTTTCCTTTACTTCTCAGTAAATCACCTTCTTTCTTTAAAAGCTGACTGGAACTGTTCACTCTGTAGCTCATCAGTGTGTATTTCAGAATCCCTAGTCTTAAGTAGCTGTACCTGCCAAAGGCAGCTGGATTATGGGTTCTCATCAGGCAGTGAAGAGAACTTGCAATGACCTTAGAAGTCACTGGCCACATTACACTGTCTCCCAGTATTCAGTGTGTCACACTTCTGACCCTCCAAGCTAGATCCCCACCCTCTGGGCACTATGCCTCAAGTAGCCCAGGAAAGTGAGCCACAAGTCCCAGTGACCTTGGAGGAGGTCCCCAATTGGACCAGGCCCCTACAAGGTTGCCTGGACCGTGCCTCAGGTCCCAGCCTATCCTTGCCCAAGTGGTTTCTGACTTCCCCATTCAGGTCCCTCACAGACCTTTCCTTCCCTCTGTGTTCCTCGGCTCAGAGAATGCCACCATGATCCACCCATTTAACCAATCCAGAAACCTGGGAAACGTCCTGGACAGTGTCTTTTTCTTCATACCCATCCCCTTCCCCAGAGAGGAGTCATAGCCAAGGCTCGCCCCTTCTACCTCCTCAACAATTGCATCTCCATCACCTTCGTGTTTTATTTCTTTGGCTGCACTGGCTCTTTCTAGTTGCAGTACATGGGCTTCTCAGTGAGGTGGCTTCTCTTGTTACCAAGCTCTAAGGAGCACAGAACTTCAGAAGTTGTAGCACGAGGCATCAGTAACATTAAATCACTTGCATTCCTGAGCTGAACCTGCTTGCTCAGACTAAACCAGATCCATGGGACTCTGGAGAAGGAACTGTGGCAGAAGGATGTCAACAAAAGGGTGGGTGTTGATGCTGGAGATGGGATCCTATAACTCTGCGTGGAACTATCCACCTCAGTCGGCTGAAATCAGAAGTGGGATGGTGAGGTGACATGGACCCTGTAAGACTCAGCTACAGCTGATAACAGTCTGTTGTGTCAGTGGCTCTGTTCAGAGTTGTATCTGGGCTTAGGATGTCAGCAGTTGGTGGGCCTGTTTTGCTCATTTCTGGGTCTCTGGTGCTCAGTACAGGGTCTGGCATATGGTTTTTTGTTGAAATTCAAAGTAGACGATTATTGCTTAATTAGTTGATGAATTGATAAGCAGATGAGTTAACAGATAAACCCCATTCATCTCCCAGGATCTGGTCTCATCTCTCCTGCATGGTTTCTGACTCTGTGTCCCCACTCTGGTCCTAGTATTTATAAGGTCTCTGCTCATGCTTCCCTGGTGGCTCAGATGGTAAAGAATCTGCCTGCGATGAGGGAGACATGGGTTTGATCCCTGGGTCGGGAAGATACCCTGGAGAAGGAAATGGCAAGAATACTCCAGTACTTTTGCCTGGAGAATTCTATGGACAGAGAAGGCCAGTGGCTACAATCCATGGGGTTGAAAAAAGTCACATACAGCTGAGCGACTAGCACTTACACTTTTCAGCTCAGGGAGCCCCTACACCCCTTCCTGAGGGGGCTGTGGATCTGTTCGCTTTGATTTCACAACACTGAGCGGTATCGCCTCCAAGTTGAGGGCACTGCTCTTGGCCCTTGTTTTGCTGGCCCTTCAGTAGTTGAGACCTCCTAGCCCTGTCTGATTGATTTGGTGTTTCTGAAAGGCGCTCAAAACTGAGAATCCATTTTTGAGAATTATTTTGAGGATTTTGTGATACCTTTGGAGACCACTACACGCTCCCTGACATATCACAGGCCCACCAGCACAAGCCTGCAGTGAATCTGATACAGTGTTAGAGGGTACCCAGCAAACAGGCATCAACTGTAGCAGGGCTCAGAGAATAATCCTGCCATGGCCAACCCAGGGCAGGCAGCCACCACTTGTCTCAACAGCTGGGTCAACCCCAGGAGCAAACTGAACAACTAACAATGGCACTTTATGCACTTTAGCTTATTTGACCTTTAAAACAATCTGTGATATGGGTATTCTCATTTTACCTACAAGCAGCTTGAAATTCAGAATCTGACCCTAAGCCATGAAATAAGTCAATCACACGAGGGGATGTGATTCCAGGACCTTCAGCTGCACCAGTGTCTCCATCTGGGATGTCAGCTGTGGTAGGAAGAGCATGAGATCTCAGGTCTGAGCCTGTGGGACCCAGTTTCTGCCCCCAAAGAGGTCACAGGCTGGTAGAGACTGAAAATGCAAGTCCCTGACCGAGGAGGGGCCAGGCAGCATGCGAACCCAAGGTGGGGCTGGTACATCCCGCAGCAGGATGCGAGATGGTCCTGGATGCGGCAGATCTGACCTGGGTGTTGGGGAGGTGGAGGAGGCCGTGATCGGCAGAGAGAATGGAACAGACAAGGGCTTGACTGCTTAGAGAAGGACAAAAACTTGAGCATCTTCCCACCAGTGCTCCCCATATCCTTTAAGACAAAGTCTAAACCCTGAATGAAAACCTTACCTGGCTCTTGCCCACTTCTTTGCCTCATTCTCCATCTCTGTGCCCTGGCCCAACGTTCCCTGAACCTAATGTGCATCTGCTCTACCTCAGCTCCTGTACACACCATTCCTCCTGAGTCAAATTCCCCCTCGTCTGGCAGTTCTCAGGCAACACAGCCTCCAAGAAGCCCTCCTCTCATCTGAGCTCACGGAGCCAATGATGGAAGGCTCTGCTCTGAACTCTCATGGAAACCACTGACCAGATACACAGGCTCATCTGCATTCTTTTTCTGTTTGTCTTCCCTATAGAGTGGCACGTCCAAATGGCAGTGTGTATGACTCTTTAATTCAAATAAAATTTAAAAAAAATCAGTTCCTTGGTTTCACTGGTCCTATTTCAAGTGCTTAATAGTCACGTGTAGCTAGTGGTGTCTATCAGACAGGAAGCACAGGGCATCGGGGTCATCACAGGCAGCTGTACTGGACTGTGCCCTCACACACAAGGAGACAGGTAAAAGCAGGGCCTGTGAAGCACGTCTCTACGATCCCAGTACCCTGCCTCTGCCAGCTACCACCCGAGCTGCTGAATGTAACCTTCCTTTCTTTCTTTTTCTGTCTCTCTTTATCTGTACTCCACCCTCCCAACTCTGTCTTACTCTCTTTTTCTCCCTCTCTCTCTTTTTTGGAGTACCTACTAAAGGAAGACCCTGTTCCAGGAAGGGATCTATTAGTGTCAAACTTCTTGGCTTCCTGGAGCTCACAGTCAAGTGAGGGGCATATAAGAAAGAAAACCAAATAAAATATACAAACAAATGTATAACATAATTAAAAGCTCATGAAAGAATAATGAAGGAAGCATACACGGCATGGTTGAATAAAGCCCATTAAAGGGACAGGGTAAGAGGAAACAGCCAGACAAGAAGGTTAGAAACAAATCTGAATGGGTCTTGAATTCTGTACTAAGAAGCTTGAACTTAATGCGGTAGGAAGCCAGTGACCCATTTAAGACTTTTAAGCAGGAAATTTGTGCTTCTAAAGGACCAGTTCAGAAACCCTGCAGGGGATGGACTGAAGGAAGAGGAACTTGTGACAGGCAGACCAGAAAGCCACCCTGGCAGGTCAGGAGAGCAGGGTGGACAGTGGCAGAGGGAAGAGAAAGAGCGAATCCTGAAGCTGATTCCTGGCAGGCTAGTGGCTAAGACTCCATGCTTCCACTGCAGTGGGTGTGTGGGTTCGATCCCCGGTCAGGGAAGTTCCAAAAAAAGCTGATGCACAAGCTGAGTGGGTGGGTCCCAGTGAGTGATGGGACAGGAAGGAGACAGTGGAGGGTGAGAGTGTGGAGGATAGCTCTCAGGAAGGCAGCTGGGGATCCAGAGGAGGGTCTGCTCCAGAACCGGGGGCTCAGCCCTGGGCATCCCTTCCAGGACTGCATTATGGGTGATTAATTCACGGCCAAGTTACTTTCTCATGAAGGTTACTACAGATATATCAGCATGACAGGCAGGGCGTGAGGCAAGAAGGCTCAGCGTGTGCGAGCTGGAACTGAATATTAGATTCTAGTCACTATTTGATTGATCTTTTAAGCAATTCTGGGATTCTGTCACTTAAAAACCAATAAATCTTTGAAGGCCTGGGGAAAGCAATGCAAAAGCAATAAATCTCCATTGCGGAGTGTTAGAAAAATAGGCCAAGGCTGCCAAGGTGGTTTGGCTGGAGGGATGAGGGTGTGGGAGCCCCAGTGGCAATCCTTCCTTTCCCGATCAGCGTTCCCTACCCTGCCACACTCAGTCCTACCAGACAGAGTCAGAGCCATGTGGCTTCACGCATGGGGCAGCAGGCATTTCACCAGGGGCTGGAGTTTGGCTCAGCCAGGATCAGAGCATCAGTGGCAGAAGGAGGAAGAATAGCCTACCTGGGGGTCGCCTGGAAGCTGAGGCTCAGGTATGAGTCTGCTGGAGAACAGGAAGGCTCTCCACTCAGAGTCATGCTGGGCTTCATCAATTACAGGTTGGGCCCACACAATCAGAACTGTCTTGTCCACCCCTCACTCCCTAGTTGGTGGAGGTTCACTCCACAGCAACCCCACCAGAAGGTCACCCTGTCATCACCTGACATCCCAGCTAGGGGGAACTCAGAACTTCCTGGTGGAACAATGAACTCAGAGGCAGGAAGCTAGGTCCATGACCTTGGGCCAGTCACTTAATATCTTAGTCTTTAGCTTCTCCTTTGAAATGGAGATGGCATTTTGCACACAGCTTACTCACTGGCTAAGGGACAATCAGATGCTACAACAGAATTACAGGCACTATTAGCTATTAATATAAAACATGATTCTGGGCATCCTTGACCCAGTGCATCAAGAGAGCTCTTTGTGTCCAGGGGCCACAGATTGCCTTCGCTGTTTTCTCAACGCTCCTGCTTCTCCGAGGCTGCAGGACTCCATGCTGGTCCACTTCCTGGTTTGTGCTCATCTCTCCAGCCTGACTACTCCTTCTCGCAACCAACATAGTCACTGTTTCTACTGGCTTCATGTTACCTCGCTTTGCTGGTTTCATTATTCTGTTTCCTTTCTTCCTTAACGCCCCCCTCCCTGCCCCATTCACATGCATATTCAACAGACGGTAAGACTCAAGCTATGACAAACCTAGACAGTGTATTAAAAAGTTGAGACATCACTTTGCTGACAAAGGTCCATCAAGTCAATGCTATGGTTTTTCCAGTAGTCATGTACTGATATGAGAGCTGGGCCATAAAGAAGGCTGAGTGCCAAAGAATTGGTGCTTTTGAATTGGGTTCGAGAGGAGAATCTTGAAAGTCCCTTGGACAGCTAGGAGATCCAACCAGTCCATCTTAAAGGAAATCAGTCCTGAATATTCATTGGAAGGACTGATGCTGAAGCTGAAGCTCCAATACTTTGGCCACTTGATGTGAAGAACTGACTCATTGAGAAAGACCCTGATGCTGGGACAAATTGAGGGTGGGAGGAGAAGGGAGTGACAGGAAATGAAATGGTTAGATGGGATCACGGACTCAATGACATGAGTTTGAGCAAACTCTGGGAGATGGTGAAGGACCGGGAAGCCTGGTGCGCTGCAGTCCATGGGGTCTCAAGAGTCAGACATGACTTAGTGACTGAACAGCAACAAAGATTCTAGAGGGCAGGCATATGTCTGTCTTGTTTCCTGCTATATCTTCAGGGCTTAGCTCAGTTCCTGCTCAAAAAATATTTGTTAAATGATTTAATGGTCGACCGCCTCCCACAGGGGCATTCTAGTACCAAGTTCACGGTGACACAGGATTAAGGTAGCTGACTTCTATGTGATATTGCTTCTGCTGTCACCATGGTTGTTCTGAAAGCCTTGCTGGCTGGCCCTGATTAGTCTCTTCCCTTCTTGGCAAATGCCCAAGCGAGAGTCTGAAAATAATTCCAGAAAATGAGTGTTGGGCCACCCTCAGTAATCTAGAGCTTAAGAAGAAAAGCAGCCAGACTTTTCCAGACACCAGCCATTGCCCTCTGAGCAGTGATATTTATTTTAATTTTTTTCCCAACGGAAATGTCACCAAAATATATCACGTATGACTTTTCTCCTAGGGAGGTGGTACGGCTAGACTGATGTGAGTATTGGCTTAGGGGTGGCTGAATTGGGTTTAAAGTCTGCCTGCACCACTTACGTGTTTCACGGCTGGGTCAATGCACTTAGTTTCTGTGTATCTCAGTTTCCATATCTGCAAAATGGGGAAGCTACAACTGCAATGCTGTGAGGAGGCAGACAGTTTATCTATAGTGATAGGCACACAGCCAGTGTGTGCTCATCAAATGGAAGCTAGCCAGCTCTTTCAACTTGAAAATGTGGGCTCCCAAGGGCTTCCCCAGTAGCTCAATGGTAAAGATCTGCCTGCAAAATAGGAGACGTGAGATGTGGGTTCAATCCCTGGGTTGCAAAGATCCCCTGGAAATGGCAAAGATCCCCTGGAGATCGCAAAGATACTAGAACCTACTCTAGTATGCTTGCCTGGAGAATCCCATGGACAGAAGAGCCTGGTAGGCTATGGTCCATAAGGGTGCAAACAGTTGGACACGAGTGAAGTGACTTAGCACATGTGGGACCTAATGGTCCCACATTAGGAATCAATGAATCAATGAGGTTCACCCTAATTTACTGGATGAACCAGTTTAGTAATATTGAAAAGCAGAGACATTACTTTGCCAACAAAGGTCCGTCTAGTCAAGGCTATGGTTTTTCCAGTGGTCATGTATGGATGTGGAGTTGGACTGTGAAGAAAGCTGAGCACCAAAGAATTGATGCTTTTGAACTGTGGTGTTGGAGAAGACTCTTGAGAGTCCCTTGGACTGCAAGGAGATCCAACAGTCCATTCTAAAGGAGATCAGTCCTGGGTGTTCTTTGGAAGGAATGATGCTAAAGCTGAAACTCCAGTACTTTGGCCACCTCATGCGAAGAGTTGACTCATTGGAAAAGACTCGCTGGGAGGGATTGGAGGCAGGAGGAGAAGGGGATGACAGAGGATGAGATGGCTGGATGGCATCACGGACTCGATGGACGTGAGTCTGAGTGAACTTCGGGAGTTGGTGATGGACAGGGAGGCCTGGTGTGCTGCGATTCACGGGGTCGCAAAGAGTCGGACACGACTGAGCGATTGAGCTAAAGTTTAATAATATCTCAGTGCATGAAAGTGAAAGTATTAGTCCCTCTGTCATGTCCGACTCTTTGCAACCCCATGGACTGAAGCCCACCAGGCTCCTCTGTCTATGGAATTCTCCAGGTAAGAATACTGGAGTGGGTTGCCATTTCCTTCTCCAAGAGATATTCCTGACCCAGGGATCGAACCCAGGTCTCCTGCATTGCAGATGGATTTGTTACCATCTGAGCCACCAGGGAAGTCCAATTTTAGTGCATAGAGGAAAAATAATCACAGTGCTGCTTGAGAATAACAGGAAGAAACATAGCAGTTCAGTAATCTACAGTAACAGTACGGTAATCCTTATCTGATGTTAAAAAGCCACCATCCGCTCTGGTTCATCACAGCTAGGATAGTCCTGGAACAACTGATGTGTGGAAATAAGGCAAAAATTATACTCTCACAAATGCTACACATACCTATTTGATGGCCTGAAGACCCACCTGACTTAGGATAGACACTGTTCAAAGTCTACAGAACAGGCAGAAAATTCAAATTGCTGGCAAGTGATTCTATTTGCTCCACTGTCCATAATTTCTGGAGTAGGACCAGGGTGGAAAACAGGTAGCTAGACCATCTCAATAGCCTCCTTCTTGGCTGATCTCCCAGTCTCCAGTATCACAAAAGAGCCTCTGCATGTGGCTATTCAGTGGCTTTCCAGTGCCCCCTCTATTAGCTCCCAACTCCTGCCTTGACCTTTACGCTACAGCAAATATAACTGCTCCTGGTAGCTCCCCATGACATCAGGCTCCCTCTTGACTCCATGCCTTCACTCATGCTGGACCGTCTTACTGCCCTTAAATCTCATACAACATTTAAGATATATCTCTTAAAGTTCCAATCCTTTGGCCACCTGACACAAAGAGCTGACTCACTGGAAAAGACTCTGATGCTGGAAAAGACTGAGGGCAAGAGGAGAAGGGGACAACAGAGGATGAGGTGGCTGGGTGGCATCACCGACTCAATGGACATGCATTTGAGCAAACTCTGGGAGAAAGTGTAGGAAAGGAAGGCCTAGCATGCTGCAGTCCATGGGGTCACAAAGAATCTGACATGACTTAGTGACTGAACAACAAAGATACATCTCACTGTCACCTGCTCTGGGACTTCTGTCCCCTGAGCTCCTACATGCATCTCCACAGGCATGAATTGTACTGTAACTAAGTTTTCATATTTCTGGCTCCCCAACTAGAGTCCAGCTTTCTTTAGAGCATGAGTCATTTGCAGCTAGTTCACAGGCGTGCTCCAAGCACTTAAACAGTGCCTGGCACCGGGTGAGAGCTCAAGAAATATTCATCGAATGAAGGAATCAACGAATTACTTTTATCCCCTGTATTCTGCTCCATTCCTGGCATATAAAATACTCCATGTATGCTTGTTGAACTGAACTGAGCCAATCTGAAAGCTGTTCCACTGAACACACTGCTTGGCTTCAAGGGTCTGTAGTCCCTTGAGCTCTGAGCAAAAGCTAGTAACATCTTATGGAAAACCCAGATGAACTTTCTGGCCACCACGATACAAAGGGTAGCTTATTTAAAAGAGGTGCCCACCTTCCTGACAGCCAGAGGCCCATGGACTTGCTTGGGGTAAGCTTGGCTACATAGATGCCTTCACTGCCTGGGCTTTAGGTACACTTGGGACTCCAGCCTCTTATTAACACACCTGTAGTATGACTCTGACTTCAAGGCCCCTGTGGAACACCAAGGCCATAAACGGGACTAGTGCTGAGGTTATGTCTTCTCTGAAATTTCTGAGCAGGTCGTTTTGATCATTTGGCACATCTATCTACATGTCTGTTAATGGCAGATGGGTGTGTAAAGGTGATCTTGCCGGGATACTGTGTTCCCAGGGCCTCCGGCCTGACTAAATAAATTTACCATAGGCTTGTTCCAGAAAGTTCTCTCCCAGCCCTCTTCAGATCCCCATCCACACCTTCCCACTGAGCCAGTCCCAGTGCTCCATGGTGGGGAAAGAGGGCTCCTGGCTCAGTGGCCCTCTGAACTGGGCTTGAAGCTGCTGATCCTTTTCCTCCAGGAAGCTTTGCTCCTGGGCAGTCTTTTCCACAGGCATTGCCAGTGGCATGATTCAGCTGGAGGTGCGCGTGGTGAAGAGAAAGAAAATGGAAAACGTCAGCCTAAGACCCCTCCTCACCTGACAGGGGCTCCCCGAGACTGAGCAGGCTTCAGCATCACTGTGATGGTCGTGTCTGTTTCATTCAGTGGGGTGTCTGTGTCATATTCAGGCATTGACGGAGCTGGACAGAGAACAGAGAGAAGGGAGCTGAGCACAGGTCCCAACTGCACCCCACCATCACCTCCCACAAGACAGCCAGGTTGCCTAGGAGGGAGCTATTTGGGGAAGCATTGGATGAGTCACATGGCATCCGAGGCTTTCAGCAAAAAGACCCTGACTTTCAACCTTCCTGTAGGTTCCTTCAGGATGCAGAAGAGTCTGGAGAGGGGAACAATGATGTGGCTGGTAACCTTCATGGATCAAAAAGTTCCATACCATACAGACAGATAAATGCAGGAAATATAAGTACTTAAAGGTGTGAATGTAGAGTCAGCCTTAAACA
This sequence comes from Oryx dammah, assembly GCF_014754425.2. NCBI lineage: Eukaryota > Metazoa > Chordata > Mammalia > Artiodactyla > Bovidae > Oryx > Oryx dammah. Next base: position 12,342,082 of record NW_024070194.1, on the reverse strand, counting down.
CATTTAAAATGCAAATACAATTTAAAAATTAAAATAAAAAAAGAAATAAAATGCAAACACAAATTACAGCAGTGATGAACTTTGCTCTGATCTTTTTTTTTTTTCCTTCATGAGACCCTCTCTTCTGATAGGAGAGTCGCTAAGCCTAATCCCCTGAGAAGGTAATTTAGCCATTTGTACTAAGAGCTATTAATCTTACATCCCTTTTAATTCTGTATTTCAATTTCTGGAATTTAATCCTAAATTCATAATCCAAGCCAAGAAATCAAACTTTATTCGGTAACATGTTCATTGAAGCATTATTTTATTAAAAACATGGAGGCGCCAAATACATCCAACCACAGGGGAATGTTTAATTAAATTACGTCCATCCACTTGACAGAACACTGTAATGAAAGCAGTATAACAACATGGAAGATGCTCATAGTTTAAGGGTATGCAGAAATATTAAGCTATAGAAACTACCAGGGATCTGTATCTATGCAAAATATGTACGGATGCAGACCAGAATTGCATGGGCATGCTGAAATAATGTAAACTGTAGACATGGATCTGAGATAATTCTGCTCTGAAGCTGTCTGGTGGGGGAGGGGGTCTTACAGCTGATGGCAGGTGACATCCTGGGTTGCTCTGGCTCTGGTCGTTCACTTATTTTTTCATTCACTCATTCACTGGAGGTTACATGAGAACCTGTGCTGTGCCCTGCACTGCCAAAAGGAATACTCTTGAAAATGAATCACATTTTTACAAATGAAACTGTATGGGAGAAATGTACTATTTGATGCAACTGTGTGCTAGGTAAACTATTTAGTAAATCACTCAGCATTCCCTCTGGTCTAGTGTAACTGATGTGTGTTTCATATTTTAGGAAGCTCCGGGATTAGGTTTTCTCCATGAGATGACGGTAGAGACACACGCGGGACTGCACTGTCCTTGTTGCTCCAAGATCACACGGTGATGGTCAGCTCCGCCCTTTTCCACTCCCAGGTATATTAGGAGTGGATAAAAACCAACAACATCACCTTTCTTCCTCTCCCCTTTCTAGGACAGATACCTGAAATTTTGGTGGCAATCCTGGTGGTGACGGGCGGTCCAAAGCCCTTCGCAGTGCTGGCCTTGATGGTGAAGGAGTAGGTGGTTCCAGGGTACAGACCCACAAAGAGGTGGTGGGTTTCATTCCGAAGCTTGAACACTTTGCCCCTCTGACTGGAGAGGTCAGCACTCGGGTCCAATGAGCCCACGGCCTTGTAGTTGATCTGTGCAAGAAGCCAGCAAACAAACCAATCAGTGCCTTGCCCAGGAAGCTGAGTGGAGCTCACCTGAAGGAGCATAAAGGGAGGAAAGCAGAAGGCAGGCGAGCATGCTCACGAGTTCATCCACCTTACAGATGATCCCAGCCTCCAAATACTTCACTGTCCATGCTCTGGAGTACTGCTGTCTAGTAGAAATAGAATTTAATCCACATACATAACTCTCAATTTTCTAATGGTCACACTCATTACAGAAAAAGTAGTAAGACCATAAAGTAAAATTAATTTTCATAATCTATTTGGTTAAACTCAGTAGATGTAAAATATTATTATTTAAACCTGCAATCAACATAAAAATTTAATGAAATATGTTCTACTCTACTATTCATATTAGGTCTTAGAAATCGAGTGTATATTTTACCCTATGGCACATCTCCACTTGAACTAGCCACATTTCAAAAGTGTGGTGACCCTGTGTTGCTTGGGGCCATCACTTTGGACAATGTGGCTGTAGTGAAAGTTGCTTGGTCATGTCTGACTTTTTGCAACCCCATGGACTATAGAGTCCATGGAATTCTCCAGGCCAGAATACTGGAGTGGGTTGCCTTTCCCTTCTCCAGGGGATCTTCCCAACCCAGGGATCAAACCCAGGTCTCCTGCATTGCAGGCGGATTCTTTACCAGCTGAGCCACAAGGGAAAGCCCGTGTGGCTATAAAGCAGTGTTCACGTAGTGTCCTGATAAGAATTATCTGGAAGGCTAGTTAAAAACGCATGAAGCATCCCCTGGCTCCACAAGGTGCTGCCTGGTGTCTCATGTATTATCTCATTTGTTTTCCCTGAAAACCTTGGGGGTATCAAGATATCCATTCTCATTTTAATGATGGAGACACTGAGGCTCCAATGGGAACAATCTGCATTAAATCGGTGCTTTTTGAAATATCTATGATGAAGACCCAGTTCTGTTTCCTCATCCACTGCAGACCCACGATGATTCAAAGAGCACATCACACATGACTCATCACGTGAGGTCTACAGCACGTGCAAGGAGACACATCCATTGACCACACATGCAATGTCAAAGCCCTAAAAGTTTCCCGGTGCTCCCTCTCAGCTTCTGCATGATATCCTGCTGTGAAAGTAACAGAACAGTTGGTATTGCCTTACCAGCCCCCAGGGATCACACTCTAAGTATCTTATTTCTAAATTTCACAGCTGTTAAAGCAGCAAACTTTTGGTTTACTTGGGGGTATGGGGGGGTGTGGGGGTGTGTGATTAGCTGTGTCTGACTCTTTGTGACCCAATGGACTGAAGCCCACCAGGCTCCTCTGTCCATGGGATTCTTCAGTCAAGAACACTGGAGTGGGTTGCCATGCCCTCCTCCAGGGGATCTTCCTGACCCAGGGATCAGACCCAGGTCTTCTGCATTATAGGCAGATTCTTTAATATCTGGGTCACCAGGGAAGCTCAGGTTTATCTAGTTTGTTCTATTAAAAGTGTTTTACTGGAGCATAATTTATATTCACAAAACTAGACAGCTGGATGAAGTTTTACTAACTGGACAGGACCATGTGACCAGCAACTAATCAAGAGACACATTACCAGACCCAAGGTTTTCCCCTCACATCTCCTTTCCAATCCCCGCCCCCCCTGCAAGAATACCCTCTACCCTGACTTCTAACAGCACAGACTAACTCTGCCTGGCTTTGAACTTTATACAAGTGGAACTGTACAGGCTGTACTTTTCAGTGTCCACTTCTTTTGCTCAACATCATGTGTGTGAGATTCACGAGGCTATCCCATGTGGCCAGAGATCAGGCCTTGTCGAGGTTATCCTGCGTCCTATCTCTGACCAAAGGTAAACCCAGGTTTGTTGGACTCTGAAACCTGTTCTTTATTTCAAACCACACTTGCCGGCCTGAAAACGAATTTAAGTAACCAAAGAATACGTTCATTCTGTTCGTTCACTCTCTCACTTGCTCTGTGACAGCTAGTCCCCGCACACTCCCGTATGCTAGGACGTGCACTCTGTGTGGCCAGGCCCTAGCAAATGAATGCAATGAACACCGGTCCGGCCCTGTCCTCAGGGTCTTCTGTTCCAGAATGAGGTAAGTTAACAACACAGCCACCTTGCACCACTGTCTTCCCTCAGGAATGTATCATGCTTGTCAGGAAGGCCAAAGCCAGGCAGAAAAGGGAATATACCAACTTTGCTTCAAAAATAAGCAGCTGGGACTTCTCTGGTGGTCCAAGGCTTAACACCCCATGCTTCCAATACAGAGGGCCCAGGTTTGAACCCTGGTCAGGGACCTAGATCCCACAGACCCCAACTAAGAGTTCACATGCCGCTACTAAAGATCCCACATGTTGCAACTAAGACTCAGTGCAGCCAAATAAATAAATATTTAAAAGAAATTCGTAGTTGGCTCTTTCTGGTTAGGGCACCAACCATTCTGGAGAAAGAGGTAATCTCTCTCTCTGCTATGAAGCAGCAGCAGTGTGGCAATTGATGTCACAGGTTGAGGAGAGAGGCCAGAATTTGCCTGGAGTGCAGTGAGTCCAGGAGGAGCCGTGCACAGAACTGAAGGATTCGGGCACTTTGCAAGCAGAGCTGGCAGGGCACCCATCCCTCAGTTCCCCAGGGGCCCCTGGTCACAGCATTCCCTCTGATAACTCCACCCACTTCAGCCCTTCCCAGAAGCAAGCCAGGTAATTTACACCCCCAGAGACTGGACTGATAGAAGTTGAAACATACATTCCTGGCTCCTCTCTTGTGATACTGTTGCTGCACCCCTGGGGATTTCCCCAAGGGCTCTCACTCCATGTGTCTCCATAGGTAGTTGGCTGGAAAACATACCCATCCTTGGCTACCTTCCTCTTCCTTCCCCACTTCTTAGTGTTTCCCAAAGTTCTCAATAATCTGTTCATGCTCAAATCCTTGTCTCAGGCTCTGCTCCTGAGAAATGTCAAACTAAGACAAAGTGCTCAGGGCAGCATCTTAAGGGGAAAACTGAACTATCAATAATACCCGGGGATGATAAAGAGTCAGAGCAGAGAAAGGAGCATTCTAGGTTCTAGGCAGAGCAAACTAAGTGGGCAAAGACCTGGGGTGGGAGAAGGCTTGGGAGAATGGACAAAAATTCTGTGTTGATTGGAGAGCTGTGTGCAGCTGGAATCCAGTTTTTCCTGGTGGAAGGAGGAGGCAGATGTTCGAACAGTTTTGCCTGTGGCTGTGAACCCCGGGGTGCTGGAGCATCCTGTTGAAATTCCGCCCCCATCCCCTGCCTGGGCTGGTGGCAACTACATTGATATACAGACACTGGGTGGTAAAACTCATGCCTTATTTACTAGCCAATTCCTTTCCTGCACTCCAAATTCAATCCAAAAGCGACTCAATTTCCGCCGAGCTGTCAATATAATATACCGTGCTCGCCTGCTCTCCTCACCTTTCCTGGTATTACAGGATCCTCACTTACTTGTAATGAAACACTATGAATAAATCAATGTATGTTAATATAGCGTGTCTTCAATTTTTTATGAAGGGTTTCGCCAAATCTAATTCCCTCTGCTTTGTCAGAACCGGTCTTTGAAAAATTTAACTTGCAAGTTTTACGAAGTTAGTGGGGGATCAGGCTGGGGAGGGAAAGAAGGAAGGTGAGATAAATTGAATGGGATGGAGCTGGGACTGTAAAATGCATCCAGCAATGTGACTCCTCATTTGGAGGCAGAGGGAGAGGAAGATTTGTTAGAACAGCAAACATAAAAGAAGGAAGTGGTGGGGAAAGAGGGCTGAGCTGCATGTCAGCCCCTGCTCTGGGGGTGGGGTTCTGGCTGCAGCAAAGTGCTCTGGACCACCCTAGTCTCTCGTCTGGGTGCTCTCAGTGGGATGCCCGACAGAAGCTGGAGTGAGAACTTTCCAAAGAGAATTCAATCACATTACCCCTTAGAACAACGGTCCCCAATCTTTTTGGCTCCAGGCACCGGTTTTGTGGAAGACAATTTTTCCACACACTGGGTGTAGGGGGTGGAATGGTTTCTGGACAATTCAAGGGCATCACATTTATTGTACACTTTCCTGATGGCTCAGATGGTAAAGAATCTACCTGAAATGTGGGAGGCCCGGGTTCAATCCCTGAGTCAGGAAGATCCCCTGGAGAAGGAAATGGCAACCCACTCCAGTATTCTTGCCTGGAAAATCCTATGGACAGAGGAGCCTGGCAGGCTACAGTCCATGGGGTTGCAAACAGTCAGACACAACTGAGCGACTAACACTTGCACTTATTTCTATTGCACAATAAATGTAATATGCTTGAATCATCCTTTTTCACTGGGCTTCCCTTGTAGTGAAGACAGTAAAGAATCTGCCTGCAGTGCAGGAGACCTGGGTTCGATCCCTGGAGTAGAGAATGGCTACCCATTCCAGCGTTTTTGCCTGAAGAATTCCATGGACAGAAGGCACCTGGCGGGCTACAGTCCATGGGGTCGCAAGCAGTTGGACACCACTGAGCGACTTTCACTTACACTTATTTCTATTATTATTGTATCAGCTCCACTTCAGACCATCACTAGGCATTAGATCCTGGAGGTTGGGGACCCCTGCCTTAGAATCAAAAGAGCAACAGTTTCCCACAGGTTTGGGGATAGGACCACATCCTTACCTGTGGTTCTCCAGCTCTCTGGAGAGGCATGCACTTGCCTCTCTGGCCTTCCTAGCTTGCATCCCAGGCCTTATTTCAGTGTCTGAAAAGAGCCACGGTCTCTTTGGCCACAAGGCTTTTGCATCAGCTATTCTGTCAGCTCAGATGATTTTTTTTCTTCCCTTCACTTCGTTAATGACTTCTCACCCTCAGCTCTCCCCTAAAATGACCCTTGCCATGAGCACCTTCCTTGACTCTCAGGTCCTCCTATTTGACGTTCCCAGAGTCACATGGGTCTCCTTTGAACCACTACCTTTATACTGAACCCTGCAATTATTTCATTGATGATTCCCTCTTCTTCCAGCCCAGAGTCCAAAAAAGTAAAGCCTGAAAGCCAAATTTGGCCCATCATCTCTTTTTGTAAATAAAACTCGTTTGGAACACCAGTCACAGTGTTTACAGGCATGGTCTTTGCCATCTTGGTGACTTCCAAGGCAAATGTACCAAAGGAGGCCAGTTCAAGGTAATCTCCTCTTGTGAGAAGTGTAGCCTTGATGCTTTGGCTTAGTGACAGTTCCAAGGCAAAATGTGAACAAGTCCCTTCCGAAGATCACAGTGAATGCACAGATGGCTGCAATATATGTGCCAGTGACTTCTTGGCCATGAGACTTTTGTTTTTCCTGGGAAGCTGAGGACTAGAGTAACAGTGGAAAAGATGATTATGACTGACACAGGCACTGGTGTCCCTGGGGTTCTAACCCAGTTGAAGGTGGTCAGGAACTTGCCACATCTTGTAGACAGTTCCTGCTTTTGCTTCCATTGTGATTGTATCATTCTCTCCATCAACAGATGCTCACCAATAACCCATTCTGTGCTGGACTCTGCTCTGGGCTCTTGGGAAACACTGGCTAAGGCCCAGTTTTTGACTTTGAAGACCCACAGAGGCACTGGTGGGTGCCATAGGAAATTGAGGTCTTTGGGAATACAGTTATGGGAGTAACCAGTTCTGTCAAAGACGGTGGGGCAGCCTCCCAGAGAAGCTGCAAGAGCACTGGGCTGGCCAGCGGTCCTCAGCACAGACTCCAGTGCATATGTCCTGGGACCTTTAAAAAGTACCAAGACCTGCACTCAGCCCACACCAACTGAATCGAATGTTTCGATGACAAAAGCGTGGCAATCAGTATATGTTTAAAGTTCTCCAGGAGATCTGATTGGAGAAGGCAATGGTACCCCACTCCAGTACTCTTGCCTGGAAAATCCCATGGGTGGAGGAGCTTGGAAGGCTGCAGTCCATGGGGTCGGTGAGGGTGAGACAAGACTGAGCGACTTCACTTTCAATTTTCACTTTCATGCATTGGAGAAGGAAATGGCAACCCACTCCAGTGTTCTTGCCTGGAGAATTCCAGGGACGGGGGAGCCTGGTGGGCTGCCGTCTATGGGGTCGCACAGAGTCGGACACCACTGAAACGACTTAGCAGCAGTAGAAGCAGGAGATCTGATTGGGCAGCCAGGGCTGGGAATGCTGGAACAGAGCCCTAAAGCCTGAAGGCGATTAAGCAGAACTGTGAATGTGGCACATGCCAGGGAAAGGTGTCCTAGAACAGCCTGCTGGAAGGAAGTGGGAACTCACCATTGGCACACCACGGTGACAGCTGCTGAAGGCGAGAAATACGGTGGAGTTCTAAAGTTGCTGGGTGAAACCAAGGAGAAGTGGAATAGTCGCATAGCCTTGTGTGTATGCTTAGTATGCAGTTGTGTCCGACTCACTGTGACCCTTCGGATCGTAGCCCGCCAGGGTCCTCCATCCACGGGATTTTTCAGGCAAGGATACCGGACTGGGTTGCCATTTCCTTGTCCAGGGGATCTTCCTGACCCAGGGATTGAATCTGAGTCTCCTGTGTCTCCTGCACTGCAGGTGGATTCTTCACCCACTGAACCATCAGGGAAGCCGAATGCATATCCTTGTGTGCATGCTCAGTCATGTTTGACTTTTTGGAAACCCATGGACTGTAGCTGGCCAGGCTCCTCTATCCATGGAGTTTTCCAGGCAACAATGCTGAAGCAGATTGCTGTTTCCTTCTCTAGGAGATCTTCTTGACCCAGAGATCAAACTCATGTCTCTTTCATCTCCTGTATTAGCAAGTTCAGTTCAGTTCAGTTCAGTTACTCAGTCCTGTCCAACTCTTTGCAACCCCATGAACTGCAGCACACCAGGCCTCCCTGTTCATCACCAGCTCCTGGAGTTCACCCAGACTCACGTCCATCGAGTCCGTGTTGCCATCCAGCCATCTCATCCTCTGTCTTCCCCTTCTCCTCCTGCCTCCAATCCATCCCAGCATCAGAGTCTTCTCCAATGAGTCAACTCTTCGCATGAGGTGGCCAAAGTACTGGAGTTTCAGCTTCAGCATCATTCCTTCCAAAGAAATCCCAGGGTTGATCTCTTTCAGAATGGACTGGCTGGATCTCCTTGCAGTCCAAGGGACTCTCAAGAGTCTTCTCCAACACCACAGTTCAAAAGCATCAATTCTTTGGTGCTCAGCCTTCTTCACAGTCCAACTCTCACATCCATACATGACCAGAGGAAAAACCATAGCCTTGACTAGACGGACCTTAGTCGGCAAAGTAATGTCTCTGCTTTTGAATACACTATCTAGGTTGGTCATAACTTTTCTTCCAAGGAGTAAGTGTCTTTTAATTTCATGGCTGCAGTCACCATCTGCAGTGATTTGGGAGCCCCCCAAAATAAAGTCTGACACTGTTTCCACTATTTCCCCATCTATTTCCCATGAAATGATGGGACCAGATGCCATGATCTTCGTTTTCTGAATGTTGAGCTTTAAGCCAACTTTTTCACTCTCCTCTTTCACTTTCATCAAGAGGCTTTTTAGCTCCTCTTCACTTTCTGCCATAAGGGTGGTGTCATCTGCATATCTGAGGTTATTGATATTTCTCCCAGCAATTTTGATTCCAGCTTGTGTTTCTTCCAGTCCAGTGTTTCTCATGATGTACTCTGCATATAAGTTAAATAAGCAGGGTGACAATATACAGCCTTGTCGTACTCCTTTTCCTATTTGGAAATAGTCTGTTGTTCCATGTCCAGTTCTAACTGTTGCTTCCTGACCTGCATACAGATTTCTCAAGAGGCAGGTTAGGTGGTCTGGTATTCAATGCTGTGAAAGTGCTGCACTCAATATGCCAGCAAATTTGGAAACCTCAGCAGTGGCCACAGGACTGGAAAAGGTCAGTTTTCATTCCAATCACAAAGAAAAGCAATGCCAAAAAATGCTCAAACTACTGCACAATTGCACTCATCTCACACGCTAGTAAAGTAATGCTCAAAATTCTCCAAGCCAAGTTTCAGCAATACATGAATTGTGAACTTCCAGATGTTCAAGCTGGTTTTAGAAAAGGCAGAGGAACCAGAGATCAAATTGCCAACATATGCTGGATCATGGAAAAAGCAAGAGAGTTCCAGAAAAACATCTACTTCTGCTTTATTGACTATGCCAAAGCCTTTGACTGTGTGAATCACAATAAACTGCAAAATTCTGAAAGAGATGGAATACTAGACCACCTGACCTGCCTCTTGAGAAATCTGTATGCAGGTCAGGAAGCAACAGTTAGAACTGGACATGGAACAACAGACTGGTTCCAAATCGGGAAGGGAGTACGTCAAGGCTGTATATTGTCACCCTGCTTATTTAACTTATATGCAGAGTACATCATGAGAAATGCTGGGCTGGAAGAAGCACAAGCTGGAATCAAGATTGCCGGGAGAAATATCAATAAGCTCAGATATGCAGCGGAGAAGGCAATGGCACCCCACTCCAGTACTCTTGCCTGGAAAATCCCATGGACGGAGGAGCCTGGAAGGCTGCAGTCCATGGGGTCGCTGAGGGTTAGACACAACTGAGCGACTTCACTTTCACTTTTCACTTTCATGCATTGGAGAAGGAAATGGCAACCCACTCCAGTGTTCTTGCCTGGAGAATTCCAGGGACGGGGGAGCCTGGTGGGCTGCCGTCTATGGGGTGGCACAGAGTCGGACACAACTGAAGTGACTTAGCAGTAGCAGTAGCAGTCAGATATGCAGATGACACCACCCTTATGGCAGAAAGTGAAGAGGAACTAAAAAGCATCTTGATGAAAGTGAAAAAGGAGAGTGAAAAAGTTGGCTTAAAGCTCAACGTTCAGAAAACGAAGATCATGGCATCTGATCCCATCACTTCATGGGAAATAGATGGGGAAATAGTGGAAACAGTGTCAGACTTTATTTTTTGGGCTCCAAAATCACTGCAGATGGTGACTGCAGCCAGGAAACTAAAAGACGCTTACTCCTTGGAAGGAAAGTTATGACCAACCTAGATAGCATATTCAAAAGCAGAGACATTACTTTGCCAACAAATATCCGTCTAGTCAAGGCTATGGTTTTTCCAGTAGTCATGTATGGATGTGAGAGTTGGACTGTGAAGAAAGCTGAGTGCTGAAGAATTGATACTTTTGAAGTGTGGTATTGGAGAAGACTCTTGAGAGTCCCTTGGACTGCAAGGAGATCCAACCAGTCCATTCTAAAGGAGATCAACCCTGGGATTTCTTTGGAAGGAATGATGCTAAAGCTGAAGCTCCAGTACTTTGGCCACCTCATGAGAAGAGTTGACTCATTGGAGAAGACTCTGATGCTGGGAGGGATTGGAGGCAGGAGGAGAAGGGGAAGACAGAGGATGAGATGGCTGGATGGCAACACGGACTCGATGGACGTGAGTCTGGGTGAACTCCGGGAGCTGGTGATGAACAAGGAGGCCTGGCATGCTGCAATTCATGGGGTTGTAAAGAGTTGGACACAACTGAGTGACTGAACTAAACTGACTCCCCAAATGTAATGAGACCATAAGTTCTTTGATATCTCTCCTTGCAGAAAGTAGAGGTTAATTTCTCTCTCCTTGTGTGGGCTGGACCTACTAACTCACTATAGAAAGGGGAAAAATAGTAGCTTTAAAGTAGAGGGATCAGGCAGGCAGGAGCTTAACCAAGGGATCAAAGTCAACATTACCAATGATAAGTCATGTTGAGATGTAGGGCTCCCTGTACGTGATGAGATGCATACACAACCTCCATGGCCTTCCTCCCCAGAATCTCCATCCATTCATGAGACAATATCAGACTAACCCAGAATGAGCACTGATCATCACTCTTTGAAAATGTCAATATCATAAAGACAAGGAGAAGACCAAGAAACTGTCACAGAAAAATCCAAAATTCAGTCAATAGTAATGCACAGATGTGAAATCTCAGTTTTGATAAACATATCTAAGTTAGGGAAGATGTTAACATTCAGAGCAGTAGTGTGAAAGGTAAGGAACTCTCAGTACTATTTTTCACAACTTTTTGGGTAAATTTAGAATTATTTCAAAATACAGTGTTTAAGAAACCACTACAAAATGTGGCCTGCTGGGTTTTGGCACCTATGAGATCCCTGTAGCTGCAGGATAGAATCTATAACACATATTCACGGAGCTCTGGATTTGGCCTGGTGCTGAGAATTGGAGAGTCTTCAGAAATGTACAGTCCAGCCTGGTGGGAGGCAGCCATGACCACCAGAAGGAGCTGTAAAGGTATATGTAGATTACTGCTTTGAAGGAAGGGAAAGTGGTTCTTCGGAGCATGTATTAGAGGCTTTTCGTATCTCGAAGTCTTCCTCATAGAGTGTGATGGTGTTAAATGGATGCAGGGGTGTGAGGAGGGTGTGGGGAGTGATGGGAGACAGAGGAGGGTGAAGGAAGAGGAGGCCAGAGAGACGCTCCTGGGCAGGATGGCTACTGGCCTATGGTCGGTTTTGTGCAACCTGGAAAAAGGGCACATGGTGACCCCCAATCAGCCTCAGTCCCTGTACACTTCAGTGAGCTTAAAGTGCCTTTGTGAGAAGGAAAAATATGCCTTTCTTAATGTCTAGTCACAGTCCTCCTGACAGATATAGGAAGTAACGTAGAGGGTTTCATCTCCTTGGTCATACAGTACACAACCCACGCAACCATTTGTGACAGTCCTGCTTTGAGGTCGGGTCACGGAAGCCTTTACGTGAATCTTCAAGTGCTTGGGTTTTATCCTGAGGGCAGTTTTGAGTCATTAAAGGGGAGGGACATAGCATCACAGCAGTATTTAAGAATACTGCTACTAAAATTTTGATCTGTAGACAAAATAGCATCAGCCATCACCAGGGAGCTCGTTAGAAATGCAGATTTAGCAGCCCATCTCAGGCCTACTGATCAAAATGTCTGGGGCCCAGGAATCTGCATTCAACAAGTTCTCCAAGTGATTCTCATGCCTGGTGATTTTTTTTTCTTTTAAAACTTTTTATTTTGTATTGGGGTATAACTAATTATACGCTAGCAAAGTAATGCTCAAAATTCTCCAAGCTAGGCTTTAACAGTACATGAAATGTGAACTTCCAAATGTTCAGGCTGGATTTAGAAAAGACAGAGGAACCAGAGATCAAATTGCCAACGTACACTAGGTCATCAACAAAGCAAGAGAATTCCGGAAAAAGCATCTACTTCTGCTTTATTGATTACGCCAAAGCCTTTGACTGTGTGGATCAGAACAAAGTATGGAAAATTCTTCAGGAGATGGGAATACCAGACCACCTTACCTGCCTCCTGAGAAATCTGTATGTAGGTCAGGAAGCAACAGTTAGAACTGGATATGGAACAACAAACTGGTTCCAAACTAGGAAAGGAGTATGTCAAGGCTGTATATTACCACCCTGCTTATTTAACTTATATGCAGAGTACATCATGGAAATGCCAGGCTGGATGAGGCACAAGCTAGAATCAACATTGTAGGGAGAAATATCAATAACCTCAGATACTCAGATGATACCACTGTTATGGCTGAAAGTGAAGAACTGAAGAGCCTCTTGATGAAAGTGAAAGAGGAGAGTGAAAAAGCTGGCTTAAAATTCAACATTCAAAAAACTAAGATCAAGGCATCCAGTCCCATCACTTCATGGCAAATAGACGGGGAAACAATGGAAACAGTGACAGACTTTATTTTTGGGGGCTCCAAAATCACTGCAGATGGTGACTGCAGCCATGAAATTAAAAGACGCTTACTCCTTGGAAAAAAAGCTATGACCAACCTAGACAGCATATTAAAAAACAGACATTACTTTGCTGTCAAAGGTCTGCTACCAAAGTTATGGTTTTCCCAGTAGTCATGTATGGATGTGAGAGTTGGACTGTAAAGAAAATTGAGCACTGAAGAATTGATGCTTTTGAACTGTGGTGTTGAAGACTCTCGAGAGTCCTTTGGACTGCAAGGAGATCCAACCAGGCCATCCTAAAGGAAATCAGTCGTGAATACTAACTGGAAGGACTGATGCTGAAGCTAAAACTTCAATACTTTGACCACTTGATGTGAAGAACTGACTCATTGGAAAAGATCTTGATGCTGGGAAAGATTGCAGGCAGGAGGAGAAAGGGATGACAGAGGATGAGATGGTTGGATGGCATCACCGACTCAATGGACATGAGTTTGAGCAGGCTCAGGGAGTTGGTGATGGACAGGGAAGTCTGGCATGCTGCAGCCCATGGGGCAGCAAAGAGTTGGACATGACTGAGCAACTGAAATGAACTGAACTGATAGCTAATTAGCCGATACCTAATCGGAGATATTAGCTTCCCTGGTAGCTCAGATGGTAAAGAATCTGCTTGAAATGTGGGAGACCCAGGTTCAAGCCCTGGGTTGGGAAAATCCCCAGAAGAAGGGAATGACAACCCACTTCAGTATTCTCTCCTGGAGAATTCTATGGACAGAAGAACCTGGTGGGCTATAGTCTATGGGGTCGCAAAGAATTGGACACAACTGAGTGACTAGCACATATTGCTGATGAGCAAAGTTGTGACAGTTTCAGGCGGACAGCAAAGGGACTCAGTCATACACATACATGCATCCATTCTTCCGTAAATTCCCCTCCCATCCAGGCTGCCGCATGACACTGAGTAGAGTTCCTTGTGCTATACGGTGAGTCTTTGTTGGTCATCCATTTTTAATATAGCAGTGGGTACATGTCCATCCCAAACTCCCTAACTCTCCCTTCTGCCCAGCAACTATAAGCTCATTCTCTGCCTGTGATTCTCTTTCTGTTTTGTAAGCTCATTTGCATCACTTAAGATTCCACATATAAAGGATGGCACACAGTGTTTCTCCTTCTCTGACTCACTTCACTCAGTATGACAACCTCTAGGTCTATCCATGCTGCTGCAAAGGGCATTGTTTCACTCTTTTTCATCTCTGAGTAATGTCCATTGAATATATATACCATGTACTCTTCATCCATGCTTCTGTTGATGGACGCTTAGGTTGCTTCTATGTCTTGGCGACTGTAAACTGAGCTGCAGTGAACACTGGGGTGCATGCATCCTTTAAGGTCATGTTTTTCTCTGGATATAACACATGCTGAATTTGGAGAGGCACATTCTCTGGTGAGAGGATGGGGGATTAAACTGTCTGGAGGAACGGTCAAGAACTGGCTCTCTTCCAGATGACAGATGACAAAGAAGGCCTGGTTCAGATAGGAAGCTGAGGGGATAGAGAGACCTTAGAGCAGTAGAGTTTTGGCTGGTGGAGGAAGAAGTCTCTAGAAATGCAGGAATAAGGCAGAGCCCACACACGGCAATAGGCCAGAAGGGGGATGAGCCTTTCCAGGAAACTGCTGGAGCAGCTCTGTGAGTGTCCACCAGCCTGATCCTTCTAATGCTACTGACATGCAGGTATGAGAAGAGTTGGGGAGAGGAGACCACTGAAGTTTAGTCTTGCAAACCTTCCTGAAACCCAGATCCACCACATATTAAGAACTGTGTGGCTAGGATAGAACCTCACCAGCCCAAGTGTTCTACTAACAATTGATTGGGCAGCAAATCCCCGGCCAGGCTTCTCTGGTTCCCATGGCTGAGCTCCAAGGTCAGAGGCCCAGACTGTTGGGGACCAGCGTGAGGAACTCTGCCCATGGCAAAGGTCATGAGGAAGGAGGCTTGGCATATGCAAAGATGTGATCAAGCCTCAGGAAACCCCCTGTTCCCGAGCATCTACCCCCAAACCAGATGCTCTCGCCTACACCTCTGACTTTACGCGGGGTTCTCCCCCATAACCATTTTTCTTGGAGAAGGAGTAAACGTGCAGCTCCAAGGCAATAAAAATTCCTGGGCGTGACAAGAGTGTTTCAGCTTACGAACTCCTCTGAAGGTTATCTAGCCCGCCTGTATAGGTTCGTCTGGCCACATGTGATTGTTTACAGCCTCCCAATCTGAGAGGCATGAGATGTTTTAGACTTACTAAAAGCAAATTCTTTTGGGGAGTTAGAAATTATTAGTATAGTGAGTTGGTTAGGAATTATGTTGGTGAAGGGTTTTTCATTTGTTGGGTTGATGTTTGCTGCTAAATCTCCATATTCCCTGCCCTTATAATGAATATAACTAACATATAGGAGAAATAAGTATTAACCTTTAAGCATATAGGAGAGATAGGTATTAACCTTTAAGATTAATCCTGTTAACCTTGGGTTAAATAAATTCCTTTCTTGATTGTAACTCACTACACCCTCACCCTATAGGAATGCAACTTTATCTGGAGGGTGGTGCCTGGTTTCAGAAAAAACACCCTTGGAGGAAATAAGGTTTTTGGTTATCAGAAAGAAAGGACCATAGAATGTCAGCAGGTCTCACTCATGGCCAGAAGATGATGTAATATCCCTAAGACCCCTGTGTGACTCTGTATTCATCCCTATGTGTAACAAAAGGTATATAAGCAAACCCCAAAATAAAGAAATCGGATCAGTTTCCGGAAAGACTTGATTCCACCATGTCGCTTCTTTCTTGCTCCCGTTTCCCTGGCTGAATTCCCATCTGCATTCAGCCTCTTTTCTCCACTAATTCTCCTATTACACTATCCGTTTCTAATCTCTCTATATATCTGTAATTAAATATGTATTTTTCCAAAGACACCGACGCCATCCCCACCTTCGAATTCCCTGGATCCACCGGGCTGGACCCCGGCACCAGACTATGGGCTGGGTCAGCTAAGCCAGGGTCCGCCTGGGCTTAGCTCCCTTCCAGGGGCTGCCAGCACAGGCAGTGATGTCCATGGTTTGCTGGGCATGATAGTCCTGATGCTGCCGCCTGCAGGGAGCTTGCTCCAGTCTTATGTGGATTCCCTTGGCTGCTAGAGATCAAAGATGTTTGCCCAACATGGCTTCTGCTCAGTTCCAATCAATATCCTGTTCTCTGATTTCAGCTGGTAGCCTGGTGGCTCTGGGATCAAACATGAGGAGAAACCAAGCTCAGAATCCAGCTGGCCCCAGGTCATTAGTATTCACCATCCAGCAACCAAAACAGCAAGGTTGGCCAGGAGGTGATAATAACAAGGATTAACATGCACTGAGTGCTTTCCATGTGTGTCCCACTCTATTTCCTAAATCACCACCTGGCCCGTCAGCTCCCAGACTTCAGATAAGAGTCTGTTAATACATGATTCCCCCACTAGTATCTCAGCCCCGCCAAATCTCACCACTGGGTTACTTTTCTGTCTCCCCCTCTCCTCGTCTCTGTCCCACAGTGGAGGGACAGTCTGACAGTTTCACTCTTTCAAACTGCTCTGAATTTCAAAGATGCCATCAGATTCCCATAACAGGGCCATCATCAATTCTGACGGCTCTAAGCTTTTTCCTCCTAAACTGTCATAATGCAGCTTAATAATATGAAGCTTAAACCTCCTTTCAGCTTTTAATCTCGTGCTGGGGTGTCCTGGGTGCTATGATTTTACTATTTTCACAGAAATCTTTTGGCTTAATGAGTCTGTCTAGTGATATTCCCAATTGCTTTTAGTCTGCATTGCAATATTTCTCAGGTTTCTAAATGCAAGCTGCTTGCCTTCCCACTTCACATGCAGCTGATTTCTGCTCTACTGAGTTTAACCTGGTTAAGTTGCGTGCCCAATTCCTCTCTGCTTGGCTTTGGGGTATGGAGGTGTGAGAGAACTTGAACAACCCCTTGACCCTGCTTCCTGGAATCTTGCAGCCCCACCAGTGGCCTTTCTGGCAGAGACAGCCTGGGGAAATCCTTCCATGAGGGCAGACCAGGAAGCTACTGATTCACTGCTATCACTGTCAACACCCAGCCTGGCATGGAGGGGAAGTCAATGAGCTCTGCCAAATAAATGAAGAGATTCTGTGTGACCCCAGACGGCAGCCCACCAGGCTCCCCTCTCCCTGGGATTCTCCAGGCAAGGACACTGGAGTGGGTTGCCATTTCCTTCTCCAATGAATGAAAGGAAAAGTGAAAGTGAAGTCGCTCAGTCATGTCTGACTCTTTGCGATCCCATGGACTGCAGCCCACCAGGCTCCTCGGTCCATGGGATTTTCCAGGCGAGAGTACTGGAGTGGGGTGCCATTGCCTTCTAAGGATGAAAGTGTAGCAAACTCAGAATGTGGCACAGCTGGGTTTGAAACGAAGTCATTCTGATGCCAAATCCAGCATTTCCAACCTTGAGCTCAACCTGCCCTCAGCCCTCTGCACATGTCCACATGTGACCTGCTGCCGAGGGGATGACCTGCTGTGGGTATCGGCAACCCTCAGCCCCCAGGCTCTGCAGTGTGTCCCTCTGAGCCTGTCTCCCTATAGAGGGACTTGGCAGCAACCCTGCAGCTGGGCCCATGCCTGTCTGGCACACAGTTGGCACTCCATTAAATTGTGTTTAATAATTAACATGGCCCAAGTTGCTGAAGCTCTTGTCCTCTTAGGTCTGTATCTAAATCTGTGTAAGTAGAAAGGCCCTTCACTGCTTTCCTATTTTTGGTGCTTTTTAAAAATGGCCACACAACTTTGGACAGCCCTCCCATCAAGAGAGAGAGATGATGTCACCCCCTTGAGTCCAGGAGGACTTATGACCACTTGACCCATAGTGCTGTGTGGCTGCCGTCTATGGGGTCGCACAGAGTCGGACACGACTGAAGCGACTTAGCAGCAGCAGCAGCAGTGTGGCCTTTGAGAATGTGTCATAAAAGGCAATGAAGACTCTGACCTATTCACAGGGGTCACTCATGTCTACAGCCTCTAAGCTGCTAAGTGAGAAGTCCAAGCCCCTGGATGGCCATGCTGTGAAGAAGCTCAGTGCACCTGAAGAGGCCATGTGTAGATGCTTTGGTCAATGGCCCGGCTGAATCCAGCCTTTGAGTCCGAGTCTGGGCACCAGAATGGTGAGTGAGCAAGTCTCCAGATAACTCTAGTTCTCAGCTGTCTAGTCATTCCTGGCCATATCACTCTTCTCGGCTGAGCCCTGAGATGTTGTGAGGTTGAAACAAGCCATATTTTTTCAATTTCCTGACCCACAGAACCTGTAAGCATTTTAAGGTTGTTGTTTTACACCACTAAATTTGGGGATGGTCTGTTACACGGCAATAATAACTAGAACATCATTTGTCATTAGACTTGAGAGTTTCTTAAGAGTATGGATATCATTTTATTTACTTCGGAGCCCCAAAAGGAAACACAGTATTAATAGATGCTCAATAGATACATGCTACCTTCTTAACCAAGAGATCAAAGTTAACGACTCCAGTAATGAGAAATGCAGACATCAGGTGTCTCCTGATAAGAGCCTCTGAGAAAGCTATAGCTTTACCACTTAAGCTACAGCTTTGCCCAAAAAATGAGTCACTTGAACCAAAGGACAGTCTACACAATGATTGACCAGAAGTCTTCAAAAGTGCCAAAGTCACCGGAAACAAAGACTAAGGGGAAGCGAAGGCATAATAGTAACAACTGCAATCAATGTAGAATCCTGAATTGGAAACAGGGCAACAGTGGGAAAACAAAGTAACACCTAAATAAGGCCTCTAGATGACAGTATTCATCAGACTGTAGTTTAACGCATTGATCAGTGTTAATCTCCTGGTTTCAGTCATTTCACTGGGGCTATGTGTGATGCTCACATTAGGGGAAGCTGGGTGATGGGTATATGTGAACTGTACTAATTTTGAGACTACTCAGTAAGTCTAAAGTTTTTTAAAATTAACTGTTTTAAAAGAAAACAAACTTATGGTCACCAAGGGGGAGGGGGAAGAGGGATAAATCAGGAGATTGGGATTGACATATACACACTACTGTATATAAAACAGATACCAAATAAGAACCTACTGTATAGCATAGGGAGCTCGACTCAATACTCTGTAATGACCTATATGGGAAAAGAATCTAAAAAAGAGTGGATATATGTATCTGTTTAACTGACCCACTTTGATATACAACAGAAACTAGCACAACATTGTAAGTTAACTGTATTCCAATAAAAAATAATTTAAAAAATAAAATTAAATATTTTAGAAATGGAAGAACAAAAATAAATGTGTGCTAAGTTGTACTGATTGGCTAGTCTGAAATCATGAAACCACAGGTCAGAATTCAAAGGCTCAACCCTCTGCTTCTTACTGCCTTGTCGAAATTCACTGTAATAACAACAATATGTGTTAATATTTGCTGGCATTCAACTCTGTCAGAAGCCATGCCAAGCACTGACCGTGAATGACTCATCTAATCATCATAAGTTCCTCAGTCTAGTACCATTATTATTCCCATTTTACAGATGAGGAACCCAAGGCCTGGGGGACAATAAGTAGCTTTGCAGGGTTCTCCCAGCTAGTAAGCTGCAGCACCAGACCTGGAACTCAGGCGGTGGGAACCTGGAGTCTGTCTATCTGCTTAACCTCAGGGCTCTGTGGGCCCCATGATCAGTAGCCAGTCTTGAATCCAGGGGATGGGAGACAGAAAGTGCTGTGGGAAAGCTGTCTGGCAAAAGCAGCTGGCGTAAGAGGACACACGTGGAGTCTGGAAGGACAGGGAGAGAGCTGGGGACAGGGACACCAAAGTTAAGAAGAGCTGGGGTGAAGGTAAATTTGGAGACTGGAGGGAGTCCAGGCTGCTGCCTAACGGAACTTTCCAAGCCCCCCAACCCAGGGCATTTCTACTTCCAGCTCGGAATGTCCTGCCTCCTTCTCAGAAGGTGAAGGTAGGGGGCAGACCTGAGCGGCCTTTCCTTGGATCAATGGATTGCATAATCACACATTCTGGGTCAGCAAGGGGCTGAAGACTGAAGTTGCACTCCATCACATTTTTCTTTCATTCAGCGTTTTTCTCATGAAATTAAAATAGAATTGATTTTCTCTTCCACTTTCCACTTCCCCTAAACTAGGAAATAGGAAAGGGGGATAAAAAGAGTGGGCATATTGGAGATCCGAGCCTCAGTTCCCACTAGCAGAACAGCAGTTGTAAGATAGTTATATTACCCTCTATTGTTATGGGAAGGTTTTGTGAAAGTCTATTATTTGCGATCATATCTCCTCCCTCCCACAAGAGAGGAAAGCTTTTGTTTTTCTCCCTTTTCGGTTAAAACGATGAATTATTCTAATACTCTCTTCTGTTGGTCCCAGATGAAAAGCTCCGTTGCCAATCTTGCCCGTGTTGTATCTCCTCAGTAGTGGATACAGACAGGTGACACTGCTATTTATGGGACTGTGATTTCTGGTAAGATGTGTCACTCGGGAGCCCACACCCTCCTCTTCTGTGGTGACCCCAAGCCCCCAGCTGCGTCCAGAATATCACCTCAGGGCTAGGAGGAGATTTTCCATTTACAAACAGGAGAAACTAAGGCCCAGAGAGGTTAAGAGGCACATCTAGGGTCACACAGCAGGTAGATCCTCTCTGAGGAGGCAGTTGGGGGATAACAGAGCAGTTTGGGAGGGAATCAGAAA
Organism: Oryx dammah; assembly: GCF_014754425.2. Classification (NCBI taxonomy): domain Eukaryota; kingdom Metazoa; phylum Chordata; class Mammalia; order Artiodactyla; family Bovidae; genus Oryx; species Oryx dammah. The sequence goes on along the minus strand of NW_024070194.1, from coordinate 12,321,400 downwards.
ACCTGAGTGCAAACCCTGATGCTTCCTCTTAACAGATGGTTGTCTGGAGCAGCCCAGCCCACCGGAAACAGAATGTGAGCCACATTTCTAATCTTATATTTCCATGTTAAGAAAAAATTAAGAAGATACAGGTAATATAAATTTTAATAATATATTTTACTTATTACCCTAACATAGCCAAAGGTTATTATTTTAACATATGATTAACACACAATCATTAATGAAACATAATATATTCTGTTTTCCTAGTAGTTGAAACCCAGTTTATACTTCCTGCACATTTTGATTTGGGCTAATCACAGATCACGTACTCAACAGTCAAGTGTATGAGTAAAATTTCCCCTAGGAAATTTTAATTCGATAGGTATGCTGTATAGCTGTATATGGACTCTACACTTATCTGCATAGCTGTTTTGGTACAAGTATTGTGTATATGCCCATGACGAGGAGGATTTTTTTCACCACCCCCACCCCAAGAATAAAGTTTCACCTTTTGGGGGTGAAGCACCCTTAAGAATGCATGGTCTAGAACAAGTAGGAACAGACCTGAGCTTTGGGCTTCTAGCTATAAAATGAGGATTCCTGAGTGGACAAAATGAGGCAGGTTTGGTGGGAACGCATTGAGTAGTGTGGAGAGTGGCACTGATGCTAAAAACCAAACTGAACTGGTGCTTCCAATTCCTGGCTCCCTTCCATGTGGGGAGCGGTGCCCAGGAGTTAGGCTGCCTCCTCCACGCAGCTCCAAGCTGTGTGCTCTTTGCCCAGGTCCTCTTCTCCTGCGGACGGAACTCCACCAAGCTGAGAGGCGGATGCTGTCCTTCAGCCTGCAGGCAGCAGGACGTTGTGGAGCATGGTTTCAACGCTTTCCCTCCCCTACTGGACGCTGAATTGATGCTGAAGGGCAAGACAACACCCCTGAAGGACACCTGGCTCAGGCTTCTTCTCCCTCCCCTGGATGCTCTCTGGTGGGGTGCTCCAGGCTATCTCTGCAGAGACATCTGCCACACACCAGCACCCAACCCTTGCAGTCTACTCCAGAACTGAGAGTTTGCTAAGTGTGGGCTTCTTCCATTTCTAAAAGACCATGCCTCTGCAGATGAAGATATAGATCTGGTGCCCCAGCTCCCTGGAGACTCTGAGGCTTTCCCTTCCCAGCAGCCAGTAGGCTCCATCTCTGCAAAGGAGTTCTAACTTGTCATCAACAACCATCTCTACCTAGTTCTTCCTTCTGTCCCACCTGAGTGATAGATGCCCTAGAGGCAATGCCAGGGGTCACTGGGGAATCATCTAGAACGCCTCTGGATGCAGGGACCCCAGTCCCTCCTCTGATTCCATTGAGTCAACATGGCACACGTGAGTGGGGCTTACTGAAAGACGATGACCTGGTGTCCTCCGCTGGGATGGCAGAGTCAGCACCACATGGTGGACATCTGGTCTCCTTCTCCCAGAGCCCTGCCTCATTAGGTGTCTCTGTAGAGAAACCCCAGGCGCAGGCTGAAAGGGAAACTGGCTCTGGGATTCTGTCTTTCTTTTGCCTCACAGTGAAGTCTAGGATTCTTGTGTTTCTTTATAGAAATAGATCCGTCTATTCAAAGCTCTGGTTTTCCGAACAGTCCTGTATGGATGTGAGAGTTAGACCATAAAGGCTGAGTGCCAAAGAATAGATATTTCTAAACTGTGGTGCCGAAGAAGACTCTTGACAGTCCCTTGGACTGCAAGGATATCAAACCAGTCAATTGTAAAGGAAATCAACCCTGAATATTCATTGACAGGACTGATGAAGCTCCAATACTTTGGCTACCTGATGTGAAGAGGGAAAGACTTGGATGCTGGGAAAAACTGAACGCAAAAGGAGAAGGGGGCAACAACAGCGGATGGGATGATTAGATAGTATCAGCGACTTGATGGACATGAATTTGAGTGGGGGCCACTGTGAGTCATGAACAGCATCAGCTTGGGAATCAGGCCCTGAGACAGATCTGGGGGTGAGGACTGGTTCACTGGACTGACTGATTCTTTGTCTGCAAAGGTGATTAATGACTGTTCTAACTCAAGCCAGAGATGCAGGGCCCATGACTCTTCGCCAATGCTCTGGGCCCTGGAAACGTGGGAGGACAGGCTAGTGCCTTGGTCCTATCCTCCCTGCCCTCTGAGAACATAAGGGGCTGTGGAGCCCAGCCCCTGGATCCTGCCTCCATGTCAGCTGCCTGATGCAATAACCGCCCCCCCCCCCCCGCCAGGCTTCCTGCCAGGGCCCCAGCTGGGTGAGTCAGGAGACAACAGGGAATGGGAACTAGGCCTGAGCAGGAAACAAGAAGGCAAACCCAGGGTGTTGAGGAGGAATCTAGGAAGATGACCACCGCTCACCAGGCACGGCCAGCCCCGAGCTGAACCTCAAGAATGTGGAGCTGACTTAAAGACGTCCAAGGTTATTACAAGCAGTGCTCTCTGAAGGCACTGACCCCAAAGCTTTGGCAGGTGTAGTCTTTAGTTTTAGCCTCCATGGAGCCTGAAAGGTTGAGACCCACTGCTCTTTAAGTAGAGGGGTTAGGGCTTGTGACCTGGTGGAGCTTCAGTGACAAGGCATCCTGCTAGGCTAATATTTAAGCAGCACAGACTCTTCACAAGGTCCACTCCTGGCATCCCATTAAGATGCAGAGCCCACAAATCCTTCAAATGTGACGAAGCAACTTAGAGACACTCTCTGCAGCATGTACAAGGTATGCTACTACAAGGCACGGTATTGCATGTGGGAGGTGGAAACAATCACTCCATTGATTCGGATGAAGGCTTCTTCATTTAAATATATCGAACTTTGCATGGAAGACGTTTGCTAAAGTAACAGCAATTGAAATATTCTTTGAAGTGCTCTGAATATAAACAAGGAAACACTCCCAGGGAGACTTGTTTGGTCTGGCTTCTCCTCTTATCACCATATTGCTGAGTTCATTGTCAGGCTCCAGTGGGCTGATGGAATGGCTCCTCCATACAGTTTGAGCTGCCTAACCAGTGTGGGGGTGGGGGAGTCCCTCACCAGTTACTGCCTCTCTGGGTCTGCTCTTTCCTTCAGTGACAAATAATCGAGGGACTCAGATTTTGCCTCCAAAGAAAGAGTCAGGAACCATAAGAGTGCTCCAATAACACATGGGACCCTTATGCAGGGAGGGGTACCCTACCTGTCTTTAGGTCTGGGTCCCTGTGAAGAATTTTATAGTGTCCCTATTAAAAATCAAAGACATCATTTTGCTGACAAAGGTCTGTATAGTCAAAGCTATGATTTTTCCAGTAGTTATGTACAGATGTGAGAGTTGGACCATAAAGAAGGCTGAGTGCCAAAGAACTGATGTTTTCAAACTGTGGTGCTAGAGAAGACTCTTGAGCATCCCTTTGACTGCAAGGAGATCTAATCAGTCAATCCTAAAGGAAATCAACCCTGAGTATTCACTGGAAGGACTGATGCTCAAGCTGAAGCTCCAATACTTTGAGCAAATGGCTCATGACTCAATCGACATGAATCTGAGCAAACTCTGGGAGATAGTAGGGGACAAAGGAGCCTGACGTGCGGTAGTGCTGGGGGTTACAAAGAGTAGGACACGACATAGTGACTGAACAACAACAACAAAATGCCCTCTCCATCCTTCACCTGTGTGTTAAAAGCTAATTCCCCATTCCCTGAACCACCATTGCCATTTCTGAGTCAATGGAGTCCATGTGTCATGGACACATCTGTCAACCTGCCTTCAATTGCTCAGAGGACAGACACTGTGCTGAGCCAAAAGGGCAGGGTGGAGCTCAAAGGTGGTGGGGACCACAGTGAGTCCCACTGCAGGCTGTGGAAATACACTCTACAGAGTAGGTGGCAGGGAAACCAGCAGCCAAGAGAAGTCGGTGTGGAGAAAGAAGGATGGGGACAGACAGAGCAAAGGAAGCAGGAAGCAAAGATGATGGAGAAGATGAGAAACCAGAGAAAGCTGGGTGCCTGACTCTCCAATTTCACATCCAGGACACCAAACCATTTCTCATCTGCTGCCCAGGGTTGTCTGTAAAGCCCATCTGAACTCTTTTGATGGCTTTGGTTCCTTAAAAGTATATCTCCCTGATGACAAGATCTCATCTAAATAATCAGTTCATTTAGATCTTCCATCCTTACCCTGCTCTTTCCTCAGTGAATGGCCCAAAGATATTGGCTCCCGTATCTCAGCAGCTGCTTCTGTGACCTCTCCTCAATCAGAGTCCATGGCCCATTCTTCCCCATCCCAATCCCACCCCCTACCTGCCATGAGCCATGGATTCACCCAAAGTGCAGACTCCAAAACCATATTAATGTGAGGGGGCAACCTGTGTTCTCCCAGTCAGCACAGCTGGTCCAGGAAGCAAAACTGAATGTTGGTGCCTTCACTTAGTTGTTGTGTAATCACTCGGGGGAAACTGCCCAAGAAGCAGCCAATAAGGGGATCTCTGACTTGTCAGAGTTCCCAGGCAGCAGCTCCAGAGAAGGGCCAGTGGGAGGGCTGACACCTGTGCCGGGCATCAGGTCTTCCTCTTGAGCCACATGTACACACAGGCACGCCAGACTTCCCTGCCTGACCAGGTCCATGGCAGAGGACTGGGCATTCCCTCGTGGGGTGGCGTTTCTCCTGCTATCCCCAAAACCACACTGGCACCTACTCAGCCCTTCTCATAGCAGGAGTCAGCTTCCAGTGGTGGTTAAGAAGGCGGGCTCTGCCACTTACTAGCTGTGAAACTCTGGGCAAGTTGCTTAAGCTTCTTGGAACCTCAATTTCCTCATCTGTTAAATGGGGATAATGAAGTACCTACCTCATAGATCTGATTGAGGAAATCACCAAGATAGTACTGTAAAACCCTTTGAATAGTGTCTGGGACAGAGTAAGCAGGCATTAAAGGCATCCCTTAAAATTATGTGAAAATTGGTAAAGTCCATCAGTGGTGTTGCATTGCTCTTAGGATAAAACAACTATCTACACCGTGGCCCACGGATCTGGCATGGTCTGTCGCTACTGCCACTCCCTTGCATTTCAACAATCACATGCCCCCCGTGACCTTACACTTGGACCACACTAGCCTTCTCCCTACAGGCAATGCCCTGAATTTACCAGCTGAGGGCTTGTGGCCACGCTGTTGCCTCTGCACAGCACTGTGCCACTGGACAGTGAAGGAATAAGGACATTAAAAGGATACCCCAGTAGGTAACATTTTCTTGGTGACAGGGTCTAAGCACTGATGACTCAGTCTTATGCTTCACGTGGCTTCTTCTACCACCTTTCCACTATAGTAAGTCCCCTACTACAAATGAACGAGTTTTATTTGGAGAGTGCGTTCATAAGCCTGATTTGTTCAGAAGTCCAACAAAGTTACTCTAGGTACCCAATTAACAAAATCGACTATATAGTACTGTAATAGGTTTACAATACTTGTTACAAAAAAATTCTGAAAGAGATGGGAATACCAGACCACCTGACTTGCCTCTTGAGAAACCTATGTGCAGGTTAGGAAGCAACAATTAGAACTGGACACGGAACAGACTGGTTCCAAATAGGAAAAGGAGTATGTCAAGGCTGTATATTGTCACCCTGCTTATTTAACTTATATGCAGAGTACATCATGAGAAACGCTGGACTGGAAGAAACACAAGCTGGAATCAAGATTGCTGGGAGAAATATCAATAACCTCAGATATGCAGATGACACCACCCTTATGGCAGAAAGTGAAGAACTAAAGAGCCTCGATGAAAGTGAAAGAGGAGAGTGAAAAAGTTGGCTTAAAGCTCAACATTCAGAATATGAAGACCACAGCATCTGGTCCCATCACTTCATGGGAAATCAATGGGGAAACAGTGTCAGACTTTATTTTTGGGGGCTCCAAAATCACTGCAGATGGTGACTGCAGCCAGGAAATTAAAAGACGCTTACTCCTTGGAAGGAAACTTATGACCAACCTAGATAGTATATTGAAAAGCAGAGACATTACTTTGCCAACAAAGGTCCGTCTAGTCAAGGCTATAGTTTTTCCTGTGGTCATGTACGGATGTGAGAGTTGGACTGTGAAGAAGGCTGAGCACTGAAGAATTGATGCTTTTGAACTGTGGTGTTGGAGAAGACTCTTGAGAGGCCCCTGGACTGCAAGGAGATCTGACCAGTCCATTCTAATGGAGATCAGTCCTGGGTGTTCTTTGGAAGGAATGATGCTAAAGCTGCAACACCTCATGCAAAGAGTTGACTCATTGGGAAAGACTCTGATGCTGGGAGGGATTGGGGGCAGGAGGAAAGGGGGATGACAGAGGATGAGATGGCTGGATGGCATCACCAACTCGATGGACATGAGTATGAGTAAACTCAGGTAGTTGGTGATTGACAGGGAGGCCTGGCATGCTGTGATTCATGGGATTGCAAAGAGTTGGACACGACTGAGCGACTGAACTGAATTGAAAAAATAGGAAAACACAGAAAGTAAAGAAAACACATTGAATCTTACAGTACAGTATCTTGAAAAGTTGAGTAGTACAGTACAACAGCTGGCATACAGGGGCTGGCATGCACATTTGCATCTTTGAAAGTTTTCAACTTGGAGGTCATATGTAGAGGACTTACTGTACAACCTAAACATCTATAGCCAAGCTACCACGCGCAGAGAGTACACTAAGAAAAAGCAAGTGATACTCTACTTCAAATCCTCCCCTAAAGCTGGAAGCAAACCCTCGAAGCCCATCTTACATATGCAACTTCACATTTATTAGCCTGATTAATGCCCGCCACTCCAACCAGACTCTAGGTAATAAGCAAACAGGGATCATATGTGCTGCACCTGTGACAGTGGAAATAGCATATGGGCATAGAATAGACCCTCGATAAACAGACAGTGAATGAATGAATAGGCCTCAGTTTTCTGTGCCCAGCTATCTACCAGCCCCAAACTACCAAGCCCAGTTCTTGAAATTCTGGCCCAGCTGCTGGTTCAAGAGAAAGAGAGTCAGGAGCCTTAATCACACTGACTCGTAAGTTGCAGAGTCAGTCCTTTCGTCGAGGAAGGTGTTGACAGTTGTGTACAGATGAGTTGCTGGGTTTGAGTCTTCCAAACCCTGCCTGGGTGAACCAGAAGTCAAGACCACAATCACCCTGAAAGGATCAGATGGGGTGGTCAAGGCTGAGGTTCCAAGGAAGTGTCTAGGATGTGGCCAGGGCACGAGCATTTTTGGCAAGCCCACCCTACTCCTGGGATCATGATGCAGTCTGTCTTCAGACTTTTGGAGAAGAGATACAGACAGTTGAGACCTGGGACCAAGAGGCTCCAAACTTCCTTTACTTCCTTATGAATCCAAAATGGAATGAAGGAGTGAGCCCAACCTTCAAAGTTGAGAAGCCCCCCTTGGATCTTGGCTGTGTTCCCAACTGAAGAAGGGTAAACAAAGACAGATCAGCAAGAGAGCTGGGCAGGAAACAGGAATTCTGGACTGCAGAGAAAGAGGAAGTCAGGAATTCTGGTAAAAAGAAAAGAGGCTCTGCTCAATTTTGATAAAAGGCCCTTCATTCAATTTAGAGTACACCAAAACAGAATATTAAAAAAAAAAAAAAACACTGAAATCTACATGAAAGCAATTTGTGTCCATTGATGAATGAATGGATAAGCAAAATGTGGTCTATACACAGAATGGATCATAATTCAGCCGTAAAAAGGAAGAAATTTCTGACATATGGTATAACGTGGATGAAGTTTGAGGATATTATGCCAACTTTCTTGGCCAGTCACAAAAGACAAATACTGTATGAAATCACTCACGTGAGGTCCCTAGAGCAGTCAAATCCATAGACCCAGGAAGGAGAAAGGCAGTGCCAGAGGGTGATGGGGCACGGAGAGTTACCATTTAACAGGCACAGAGTTTCAGTTTCCCAAGATGAGAAGCGTTCCAGAGACGGATGGTGGTGATGGTTGCACAACATTGGAAATGTATTCAACCAACTAACTCTGTGTAAAAATGATTGAGACAGTACAGTACATTTTGTTATGTGTATTTTACCACACAAACAAAAAGAAAACTGGAAAAACAAAACACTGAATCTTCAGACAAGTTCTGGTAAGAGAAAATGTCCGTGATCCCAGCCAAGGCAGAAAACATTGTTCTGAGCACCTACTGGGTACCTGATGCTTTGCTAGGCTCCCAGGTATACACTGTAGTATTTAATTTGCAAAGGAACACTGTAAGTATCACTTGTTTAACTCACTGCTGAGGAGACAGACTCAGAGAAGGTGAGTGACTTTGTCTAGGTCACAGAGCTACTGATACGCTGCCCGGCAGGGCTCTGGCTCCTGCCCAAAGAACAGGTGACAGCAGGCTTGTCCTCTCTGCTGTGCCAGTGCTTCAAACACTGGCCAGAGGCAGCAGCCTCTGATGTGAATGAACCTGCTGATGCCAACAGCAATTTGCCAGAGCTATAACAGAAATTATGGACATATGTACAGAGCTTTGTCATTTGCAAAGTACAGATCACACTTGACCCTGACCATGGCTCCGGGTGGCCAGCAGAACGGGTGTGACACCATGGGACAGTGTCAGTACGTGAAAACCATGGGTGTGTCACCGCTAGGAGGTGAGAGATCACACGGACACCATCTGACTCGAAGTTCAGTGCTCACAGCACCGCTCTACACCTTTCCTGAAACCTGTGACATATGGAACTGCAGGCCAAGGAAGACAGCAGGGCCACCTCACAACACAAGTCATTCAGGACCCAGGAGGATTCTGAGCTGAGGACAGAGGGTACCTTAGGGGTGGTGGGGAGAGACTAGGGCTCCAGTTTGGAGCTGCTCTTGCACAGAACTTGGCAGTGGGGTTGAAGGTGGGATATAAGGAGACAAGTAACAACCCAGGGAGCAGAACTGAAAGCTATTTCAAGTCTGCACACCAGAGTAAGCACCTCCTTAAATTCTGTGCTCTGGGGACCTCACTTGCTCACATTTGAATGAGAATGTGACGGTCTCACAGAGTATGCGACCTCTGTCCTGCCCCGGGGGCAACCCTGCAGTTGCCCTCAGTACAGAGCACCCTGTACTAAGGGAAAGCCTGCCCCTTCTGTCTCACTCACAGCACCAATTTATTTTCCCATAAACCTTCCAGAGGTTAGGTCTGCTGTGCCTTGAGATTCAAGGAGAAGGCTGGGTATAATCTGCAGACAAGGAGAAATCACCCTCAATTAATTAGTCACATGTAAAATAAATTAAGTCATAAGCTAATTAGAAGTAAATAAAAGTGGCTAGTTATTTGATCTCTGGTCTGGACTTTTAAAATATGCACATAAGTGTTAAAAATGTACCTTAAAAAAAGAGTTTAAAATCAAGTTTTAAAAAATGTTAAAATCTACTTAAGAGATTTTAATCAATACTATTGGAAAAGAAATAAAATGGGAACTATATAAATAGATATGGGAGAGAAAATCAATGTCCTTAATATAGAAAAAGTTCCTACAGATCAATAAAAGGATGAACATGTGAATAGGAAACAAATAATAAATGACATGAACTGGAAATTCACAAAGGTATGTATCAATGGGGAGATGAGAGTCAATCTCACTAGCAATCAAGTACAAGCAAATATACATATCTAGGTTTCTAAGTTGTAAGGAGAATTTAAAATGATTAAATAGAGAGTTTTGGTAGAGTGAGAGTTAATAGGCAGCTTTGTACGTTGCTGGTGGGTTGATCTCACAGCTGGTGCCTTCCTTCAAGAAGTTAGTAAAACCAGAGGCTGACAGAGAGCAGGACTGTAACAAACCAAATCAATAACCAAACCAAATCTACAGACCAGCATGTAATATACGTGTGTATGTATATATGGGTACTCTTTCTGCCCCCTTCTGATGCCTATGTCAGAAGCTTTCTCTATCTCCTTTATACTTTAATAAAACTTTGTTACACAAAAGCTCTGAGCGATCAAGCCTTGTCTCTGGCCCTGGATTGAATTCTTCTCCTCTGGGGGCCAAGAATCCTGGCATCGTAATTCAACAACAACCTTTCATCTTGGGGGCTCGCCCGGGATCCTTCAGGACAAGGTAAGGATGCTTGGAGCTCTAGTTCTTTGTTCTCTTAGCGAACACGTTTTCCGCTGTGCTTTACTAACTCTGGCTTCCCTGGTGGCTCAGAGGTTAAAGCGTCTGCCTCCAATGCGGGAGACCCAGGTTTGATCCCTGGGTTGGGAAGATCCCCTGGAGAAGGAAATGGCAACCCACTCCAGTATTCTTGCCTGGAGAATCTCATGGACTGAGGAGCCTGGTGGGCTGCAGTCCATGGGGTCGCAAAGAGTCGGACACGACTGAGTGACTTTACTTACTTACTTATATATATATATATATGTCTATATATATTGGAGAAGGAAATGGCAACCCACTCCAGTATTCTTGCCTGGAGAATCCCATGGACAGAAGAGCCTGGTAGGCTACGGTTCATGGGGTCGCAAAGAGTCAGACATGACTGAGCGACTTCACTCACTTTCACTATATATATATATATATATATTTGAATAATATACTACAACCAAGAAGAACTTATTCCAGAAATTCAATAATTAATACTATCAAGATTCTCCTAAAGTCATTAATCTTTTCCATAGGTTGAAGTTCATCCTTAAAGATGTCATGTATTTGATAAAATTCAATATCAATTTACATAGAAATAGCAATACATTTATAATCTAGAAAAGAAAGAAGGCTTTCCTAACGCAAAGGGACAAATCATGTATTATATGCACAGTCCTTTACTGTGTACCTACCATGTGCCAGCAGCTACAGCAGGAGTGAGACAAAGTGCCTGCTCACATGGAGGTTACTTTCTAATGAAGGAGACAGACAGTAACCAAGGAAACAGAGGAGTAGAAACATTTTTTTAAAAGTAAGTGATAGATGCTAAAAAAAGAAATCAGGATGAGCGTTTAGAGGGATGAACAGTCAACTTCACATTTGGTGAAGGAGTCAGGGCGGTCCCATGAAAGTCAGATCCATGGAAGGCGGGATGGTGGCTACTCAGATCTCTATCCAACATTGCTCTCAAAATGCAAGCACTCAGAATTAAAGAAACAATCAAACAACAGCAGCAACAAATAAAGCAGCAAGGGAGCATGTAAAGATGGCAAACTATTTTGAAGGAGAAAGTGTGGAAGCTATACAAATTAAAGTCATTTCACAATCTAGATACTGGCATTTGCCAACAGCAAACTATCCCAATGGACGGGGAGAACTGTATCGCCCGCTCGACTAGAGAACTGTGAGGAACGGGGCTGAAAAGACAGGAGACTGCCGGATGGGAGAGCAAACGCTACCACCCTCCAGGGAAGAAACAGCAACCCCAAGTTCCAAGAGCAGACGGAGAGACATTTTAAAGTTGAGTCCATGCAAAGCTATCTCCGAAATGTCATCAGGAAAGAATCTTCTGCACACTGACTAACCCTTAAGAGCCTCATGTCAATGAATATTCTTTACCCAGGAGAACTTCTGCGGAAAATGTATTCTCTCCAGGCCACAGCTGGTTGCACGTTACGACAGTGATCAATGGCTCCATTAGGTAGATTTGTTTTTTGTTCTGCAGCGTCCACCAGACAGTCCAGCTGCCTGTCTGGAACAGACATGCCCGAGTGCTCCTGGGCACAAACCTGGTGGCCTTTCTGGGGGAAATTCACAAGGAACCCTATCCCTCTCCCCAGTCAGAGAACCCCACTCTTTCACTAGCTCCTTCTTAAAGACAAGTCTCAGGAGGTACCAGGGTAAGGAGCCCAGCTCTGGTGTTGGTCATACGTGTGTGCTCGGTCACTCAGTCACGCCCACTTCTTTGAGATCCCATGGCCTGTAGCCTGCTAGGCTCCTCTGTCCATGGGATTCTTCAGGCAAGAATACTGGAGTGGGTTGCCATGCCCTCCTAAACAGGAGATCTTTACAACCCAGGGATCAAACCCATGTCTCCTGTGTCTCGTGCAGTGGCAGGCAGAATCTTTACCACTGAGCTATTTGGGAAGCGCTTGGTGTTAGATGTTGGCATTGCTTATGACACAAAACAGGAGTAGAAGCTTCAGAGCAGACTGGGGCAAAGAATTCCAAACAGAAAGAACAGCCTGAGGAAAGATCCCAGGTCAAAAAAGCCAGGGAGTTTGAAGGACGCTGAGAAATTCTGTGCAGTGGAGGATATGGCAGGGCCAATGAGGTAGCGTGATGAGTTGGGGTTAAACAGTAAAGGGCTTTAGAAGGCAAGATAAGGGGTTCGGGCTTTAGGGCAGAGGCAGTGGGCAACCAGCTTGGGAATTAAACTAGACAGTGACGTTATCGTATTTTCCTTTCTAAGAGAAAGAACACAGCAGTTGATAGTTTGAATCCCTGTAAAGAGAAGATACCGAGCAAGGAAGAAGCGAGGCTGTCAGCTGCTTGTCTCTGAGTTGGGTTTGCAATTACCGCCCTCCTCTGATACTGTAGCTCATCCAGAGCTGTGGTGTGCCAGGAGCCCTGAGCTCACAGAGAGGTCTTCTTGGCCTTCTCCTCCAGGTGTGGCTCCGCCCTGTGCCCATGGCTGTCACTCATCACTGTTAAGCACAGGTGACGAATACATTTTCTGAACTTCCCTGGTGGCTCAGAGGTTAAAGCATCTGCCTCCAATGCAGGAAACCCAGGTTCGGTCCCTGGGTTGGGAAGATCCCTCGGAGAAGGAAATGGCAACCCACTCTAGTACTCTTGCCTGGAAAATCCCATGGACAGAGGAGCTTGGTAGGCTACAGTCCACGGGGTCACAAAGAGTCGGACATGACTGAGTGACTTCACTTTCTTTCTTTCTGATACTGTGAATGAATGCCATTCTTACCACTGTGTTTCCTTCTCAACAAAGCACACATTTCACTGTGCACAAGGCCATGGAGACAGAGCTTCCAAGGGCACTGATGGCAAACATTCGTCACCTGTGCTTAACAGTGACGAGCGACAGCCGTGGGCACAGGGCGGAGCCACACCTGGAGGAGAAGGCCAAGAAGACCTCTCCGTGAGCTCAGGGCTCCTGGCACACCGCAGCTCTGGATGAGCTACAGCCAGAAATCCTCAGGGATTGGAATTCAAGTCCAGTGTTCCCAGGGGGAAGAGATACTCAAGCCATGGTTCCCCTGGGCAGGTGCTGGTCTACTGTCCATTATACTCCTCACTGCACACACACACACATCACCTCCACCAGCTTATCTAAAATACCAACAAATATTCTTCCATAAGTTCATGTACCAAGGCTACAAATTCAGATTCACCTCTGATACCTGTCTGGTGGCTCCACGTGCCTCCCTGCAGACCCCTGCCTCTCACCTCTTTCTCTTGGCCCCCACAGAAAGGAAGCTGCCATTCTAGCTTGCTGTTCACACTCACGTATCTGAGTTCACACACATGGCTCTCAACCACTTGCCCAACCCAAAAGGGCAGAGCACCACTTGCTCTATTTTCTGTGGATTGTAAGGATTAAGTATCACCACGGATTTGTGGGCACCTGCAGTGCTTTATAAGCTTTAACAAGCAGCCAGTCCAGCCTCCGCTCCAGCAGGCCTGGAGTAGGGCCCCAGAGTCTGCACTTCCAGTACATTCCCAGGTGTTCCACAGGCCGTTCCTACACAGAGAGGTTCTCTAAACGCCAACAGGACTCAGCTGCAAGTCCTTGGTATCCACTTGAAAGGCCACCAGATTTGAAATAAATGACCCAGCCTAACATCCTGGGCTGGCTGTCCCTTGTCTGTCTTGTGACTACACGAGACATAGTTCCCCATCTGTATACAATGCCTCTGGAAGGCCTGGAGGAGATCTAGAACCAGGGCAATAAATACTGGGGGCTTTGGGAGCAAGGCGGGGAGAAGTGGAGGAGCAAGAAAGAGCAGGAATTGGTAGCAGTAAATGCAATTATTTTCAATAAGAATACTGGCAGGACCAGCAGTGACAGTGTCACAAATCCTACGGGAGCACCTGTACAGACGCAGAAGTAAGCTAGCATCATCATTGCTAACAGTACGGAAGTAGGACCGGGGCCCTCCTACCAGCAGGATAGTGTCAGCAGCAGAGTGAAGGCAGCACAGGAGTGGCAGATACAGTATATCTCACCACTCGCTTATGAATCGAGACTGGAGTCAAACCGCCTGGATTTAAATATTAACAGCGACTCTTCTACTCATTAGCTGTGTGACCTTAGGAAAGTTGCTTAATGTCTCTGTGCCTCAGTCTTTTTGTTCTAAGGTGGTTGTGGGGTTTAAATTTGTATATACAAAGGAGAGGTCAAGGTGAAGGAAAAGGGACCAAGTTCTTAGAAACAGGACATGAACTATTCCATAGCCAAAGAAGTTTGCTTTACCAGCTGGGCAGTGCCCTGCTGCACCACACCAGTAGGAATTCGATCTACAGGAATCTCTTATTTTTGGCCTTGGATGTTTGCCTGATGGAGTCTTAAGAGCTGGGGGATCTCATCAGGGAATCTGGGAGGCTATAGTCACAGCCCGGGTTCAGTGCCTTATTTCTTGTCTGAACAGAAGATATGGGAAGGAAGAGTCATCAAACACATGAGGGGAAAGCTCTGAAGTATTAGTCAAAGTCCTTTTGGTCTTCTGCACTTTACCCTTTTTTTGTTCTCCTAGTCAAGAAAGATAATCAACTCTATATTTGTTAATTCCCTCAAAGGAATGGTGTTCAGTTCACTTCAGTCGCTCAGTCGTGTCCAACTCTTTGCGACCCCATGAATTGCAGCACGCCAGGCCTCCCTGTCCATCACCAACTCCCGGAGTTCACTCAGACTCGCATCCATCGAGTCAGTGATGCCATCCAGCCATCTCATCTTCTGTCGTCCCCTTCTCCTCCTGCCCCCAATCCCTCCCAGCATCAAAGTCTTTTCCAATGAGTCAACTCTTTGCATGAGGTGGCCAAAGTACTGGAGCTTCAGCTTCAGCATCATTCCTTCCAAAGAAATCCCAGGGCTGATCTCCTTCAGAATGGACTGGTTGGATCTCCTTGCAGTCCAAGGGACTCTCAAGAGTCTTCTCCAACACCACAGTTCAAAAGCATCAATTCTTCAGTGCTCAGCTTTCTTCACAGTCCAACTCTCACATCCATACGTGACCACAGGGAAAACCATAGCCTTGACTAGACGGACCTTACTTGGTAAAGTAATGTCTCTGCTTTTGAATATACTATCTAGGTTGGTCATAAGTTTTCTTCCAAGGAATAAGCGTCTTTTAATTTCATGGCTGCAGTCACCATCTGCAGTGATTTTGGAGCCCAGAAAAAGTCTGACACTGTTTCCACTATTTCCCCATCTATTTCCCATGAAGTGATGGGACCAGATGCCATGATCTTCATTTTCTGAATGTTGAGCTTTAAGCCAACTTCTTCACTCTCCTCTTTCAGTTTCATCAAGAGGCTTTTTAGTTCCTCTTCACTTTCTGCCATAAGAGTGGTGTCATCTGTTTATCTGAGGTTATTGATATTTCTCCCAGGGGTGTGGCAGGTAAGAAAAAAAAAAGTGTATATAATCATTAAAGATTTCTCCTTTTTGGGAAGCTGGAGGAAGGCATAAGCCCCTGGCCCTTAGTTCTCCAAATGCTTTACTCATGGCAGGGGAATCTGGGCCATACAAAGAACGGAATACCCCTATTCAGACTTTCCTGCCATGAGCTGAGTGTAGGAGAAATCAAATGGAGGACATTTTTCAGTAGAGTTGACAACAGATGAAATAAAAGTGTGTGCTGCAAAGTTTCAGGTAAGCAGAGCACAGGGGAAAGAATGTGATCCAAAGGGGAGGGACCTTGGCTGTCTGGTTCTGTTACCTAGAACAGCAGGAGGTACACAGTAGGAATGAGAAACTTAGCTAGTGAATAACTTAGGGGTCTGGGATTCTTTTCTCAACCCTGCTGCCAATTTACTGTACGGCTCTGAGAATATCACTCTTCTTGGCTTCCACTCCTTCACATGGCATTGAAGATTCCTTAAAGCCCTGGTATTTTCTCTCTGGGTGCCCTGTTTTACTTTTTATTTGCAATCTGATATTCTCTTGATGACTGACTATTCACCGATTTTCTGTCTCCTCACTAGGCTGATGCTCCATATGATGACAAGACTTGCCATCTTGCTCAGCTGTGTCCTCCCAACACTTAGCAATAAGCCTGTTGTATAATATTACTTAGGGGATATCTGTTAAATGAAGGTAGGATTAGGTGGGTTCTATTTTCTCAAGATCACGGGAGGCAGGACTTCCCCTGATGGTCCAGTGGCTAAGACTCTATGCTCTCAATGCAGGGGGCCCAGGTTCAATCCCTGGTCAGGGAACTGGACCCCACATGCAACAATTAAGACCTGGAACCACCAAATTAATAAACATTAAAGAAAAAATATAGCAGGAGGCATCACAGTATAATGATTAAGTTATAGGCTCAAGCTTCAGGCTTGAATATCAGTCATACAACTTACTGGCTCTAGGACCCTCTGCAAATTGATTAACTCACTAAGACTTGGTTTCATCATCTGTACAATGGGGATACTAATGATACTCATTTCACAGGATTGTGAGAAGATTACACAATTCACACAAAACTCTTAGACTAGTCCTAATGTGTAAAAAGCATTCACTACCCACCAGCCATTATAATAAGACTGTCACTGCTTAATAATTAAGTAGGAAATGTAGAGGAAAAAGAAATTCCTTGAAGTCCAGACATGAGTTGACAGATGGGATATTAAGTCCACTTGCTCCATCAAGCCTCTGTGATGGCCACTCCGCATTGTGAGCTTCTGCCATGCCATCCACACCTCCACTTTTCCATCTGGAATCCCACATTTCCTTTTTAACCTACAAAGCTTTTGCCGCCGACCTTTAGGTTGTCAGACCTCCCTAGTCTCATGCCCACCGTTCTCCCCTCACTCTTCTTGTTCTGAAAGTGTCTCTGGGCTTTGGCAGATTGTGCCCCTTCATCTGTAGCGGACTTCCCACTTTCCTCCAACTGACTAATTCCTGGTCATTGTTCAAGACCCACGTAAGGCTCCTGTGTTGCAGAAGAGTTCCCTGAACACCCAGGCTGGTAAAACACCTGTTACCAAGTTCTGTTCCTTTCCCTGCAGCAATATAAAAAATCCCAACTATTTCAAGACACAAGATGAAAACAAAGAACGACTGTGTTCAATTCAGTTGACTCTGACATCCCAACTGCAATCTTGCGGGGAGACCTAGTACCACCAGACCCAGATCTGGGTGCCCACAGCCATGCTTCCTAGACCCTCTCACTCTGCTGTTCCTGCAGCTGCCTGAGCCCAAGTAGGGCGCCCTGAGCTCATGCTCATTCACCAACTCTTTATGTATCTGAAGAGGAGTTAATATGCCGGGCATCTCCCTTCTTGGCCCTTGCCCCAGCTGGGTGATTGGGAAAATGAAACAGACTGGCCAAGGCTTGATGGTCCTAAATGGTAATTTCAAGGTAATTTGAACTCTTCCTCTTGGGGATGGGTGGAAAAGCTAAAGTCTCCTCAAATCAGTGTATGGACTCAACAAAGAATCAAGGTGCCCCCTGCCCCTGCCTTGCTCTAAAGCTTGTGTGAGATCAGGAGGATAATCAATTTCACAGTTCTGTAAGGCTGATTGGAACGTGATTATGAAGTTAGCCAGAACATTCTGCCTGGGCCTTGAAAGGCCTGTTGCAGAGGGACATCTAGTGTATGAAACCCACCAGACCCCCATCGAAGCCAAGGACTCCCTTGCTTCCTAAGGTTTAATCATTTGCTCCCCTGAGTTCCACTGCCCAATCCTGCCCAAGGCCTGGAGGGTCAGTCTGTGTGGTCAGCAGTCCTCTAAGAACTTAAGTCCAACTTCAGCAGAAAGGTTTGGGGCCGAATTGCTAACTGCAGTCTGATTAAGGGAGAGACTTCACCTTCAAGGTTGCCATCTGCTGGGTTCCTGCCTCAGGTACCCCTACCCTCTCCAGGTCCCTGCTCTAAATCACTCCAACCTCTCCCCCAGGTGACAGAGCTCTGCCCTCTAAGATGACCGACTCCCTGCACTGAGAGGCAACAAGGTACTGCGCAGCAGACTGTGATGATGTCAGGGGCCTGACGATACCTGGGAACCCGGGCCTTCCCTCCTTGGGTTCCTCGCTTCCCTGAGTCTCAGGCCTGCCTGGGCTGGTTGGTCTCAGATGGTTCTCCTTCTTCTAAGGAAGGAGGAGGGTCTGTAAACGGAGGATAGGTACTTGGGGAACAGCCTTTGAGCATGATCTTTCCTCCTGGATATTGGACTCCAATAAGAAAAAGCAAGGTTGTTACTCAACAAGCTAGTCCCATGAGAAGGCTGGCAAAGCAGAGCGTGAGCCTAGCTTGTCCCCAGGCTCCACACCTCTCACCATGCTCCGTCTTGAATGTGTTTGCTTTCTGGTTCTCCCACTGAACTCTGAGCTCGTCTATCTCTCATTCATCTTGATATCACAGGTTATTCTGTGAGTTGGCTCATGGGAGAAGCTTTCAGATTCATTGGAGGATAACCCTTAGAAGTTACAACTGATATTGGGCAATGAAACGTGAGAGGAAGTCACCTGTTATATCCAGGTAGAGGCTTTAAGAGCCAGAGCCCAGTTTCCCTTCTCCTGATGATAGGATGGTCCCCAAACACCTCTGCTCCATCATTTTGGGTCTCTGAGGAACTCTGCTCCCCAGTGGACCCATCATGGACCAGGCAGTGCAGGAGAGAGGTGACGAGCAGACGTTCTATTGTACAGTAAGGCTGGAAGATGTTAGATGTTTGCACTTTCGAGCTATGGGGTTTTTTATTATTACAGCATAATCCAGCCTAACCTGACTAATACTTCAGTGAGAGCAAGAGGAAAGGAGAGGTGGTGGAAGGGAAGGCAGGAGGGAAAGAGGAAAGGAGGAGGAAGTCAGTAGCTATGGACGTCTTCACCTCTCTGTGGGTTTCAGTTTCCAACTTAGAAATCTGGAGACTAGAGCTAATCATTATTGTGCTCCCTTCCACCTCCAATACTCAGAGAACCTGAGAAGAGTCAGACACAAAATCCATGCAGAATTCTATTTTCCCAAGACTAATGTGTAGCATAGCAATATTTATAGAGGAAGGCGGCAGAGAAATGAGGCAGGAAACAAAGCAATTGTAACTTTTTTTGGTAATACATCCAAGCCATAAAGATTTCATTAGATTCTCTAATAGACTCCTAATGAAAAATAAGACCCTTTTCCCATTTTACCTACTTCCTGAACATTAGAATCAACTTGGCTTTTCCAAGCTTTGCACCCCATTTACATTAATTAGAAAGTTCCATATTAAAGGAAAGCTTTTAATGGGCTGTTATTGCAAATGATTTTACTGGCGAGCTGCATTGTGCTGTTTTAATAGCATATAAAAATGGCATCTTATAGAGGAGACTTTGATAAAATTGAAGTTTTGATGGACTCTGGGCCTGAGTTGGCCTTTGCTTCAGGGATATTTTCTGACTGGGAGAAGCGGTTTTCTGTCTTTTTGGACTGACATGTGTTCTAAAGCATCAAAATGTTTCTGACTGCAGAGGTCCACATTGCCTTCTGCACCAGTACACCATTGGTGGGCTACTTCTGGTCCCTTGGCCGTATTTCTCATGGTCCTTTGGAAAAGATAAAGCAACCCTGGGACTGCGATATAAGAAGTGGATTTCAGGAGGACAGACTGCCTGGTCCAGGTGGAGAGAGTCATGGGGGTGGGGGATGCCAGGTCTATCCAGGAAAAGGAGGGACTCAGGAGAGACAAAGAATTGATGCTTTTGTATTGTGGAGAAGACCCTGGAGAGTCCCTCAGACAGAAAGGAGATCTAACCAGTCAATCCTAAAGGAAATCAACCCTGAATATTCATTGGAAGGACTGATACTGAAGCTCCAATATGTTGGCCACCTGATGCAAAGAGCTGACTCACTGGAAAAGACCCTGATGCTGGAAAAGATTGAAGGCAGGAGGAGAAGGGGATGACAGAGGATGAGATGGTTGGATGGCACCACCAACTCAAAGGACATGAATCTGAGTAAGCTCTGGGAGATGGTGAAGGACAGGGAAGCCTGGTGTGCTGCAGTCCATGGGGTAGCAAAGAGTTGGACATGACTGAGCGACCGAACAACATCTAGGGGCAAAGGTGAGAGGACAAATGATGTTTCTAGAGCTTAGGAAGAAGTTGCAAATGGGGGATGAGGCGGAATAAATGATGTCGCATATAGTGGCAATCAAGTATATAAACAGTGGAGAGTGAAGGGACAAGGGGGACACCATGGCGAGCAGAAGAGGAACCCGAGGGTATGGGTATGGCATCCAGATGAAATCCAACAGCAAAGTAACTGCTGTTCCAGCGGTCTTGTCCTCATACCCACCATGTGTAAATGGTCTCACCTACAGGTATTCTTGAAATTTTTCCTTGGCAGAGGCTTCCAGCTGCATGTTGCGCATGGGATCCCTACCTATCCCTTTAGTATGAGAATAAACTGACTTAGGAGGAAGTGTGTATGAAGTTTAGGAGTCTGAGCACTGGAGTTATGTCCAGGTCCAAATCCCAACTCTCTGCTAAGGATAAACTCTGTGTATTGGGTCAAGTGAATTAAGGTCCCTGAACTTCAGTTTCCTTGATGGAAAAATGTATCTGTCTGTAGGTAGTTGGGAGGACTAGGCAAGATCATGCATGTGAAGAGTGAAATGCAATCCGCAGTGTCTAAGATGCACTCAATACATGTGAATGATTGTAAGTATAATTAAAGTTGTGTGGTTCAAAATACTAGCAATTTGGATGGAGCACAGGATATCTGAAATGAGCTATGTATTCTGGAAACCAAAGGAGCCCCAGTGGAGAAAAGGAACAGGGTGAACAGGGTGTCTCCAACCTGAGTGACTCCTGAGTAATGCATTCAGCTGTGATTTTTCAAGGCTGCACACATTCTGGTTCCCTTAGTGCCTTGTCTGGGTGCTATGGTGGCTCAAGTGACTGTAAACACCGTGAGCTCATGCAGTTTTTTTTTTTTTGCCAGATGGGTAGAAGGATGTTCCTAAACTATTAGACAAAAACTAACCCTTTTGTTTACACCACCCTGGTTGATGACATTGAAGCAATGACTCACCAGGGAGCTCCTGGTGTATCTGAGAGGATGAGATAGTTAAACAGTCAAGCTCAGGGGCTAAAGAGAAGCTAACCCATCTTACACCTTTGGTCCTGCAGTGTTTGGTATGTGGTAAGAACTCCATAATGTTAGCTACTGTTACAACTATTAGAGAAAAATACTGGAATAAATGCAAACATATTTCATTTTATCCTCTGCTTGCCACAAAATCTTGTTTAGGACAAAAGCTCTCCATGCTGTCTGAATCCATCAAGCATTATGAGTTTAGTTCTAGACACAATATTCACAAGAGATCCCGATCAGGGAGGTAAGATGAGGAATGTGGACATGATGTCACACCAGGAATAATGAGAAGAATTCTTGAAGAAGAAATTTGGTTAGTGTGTGATGCCGGCTGCATTTTAATCATCAAAAGGGATTCTCTGTCTTCTTTCTTAGTAAGACCAACGGGTGGAGGTGGGTAGAGAGATATATATGGCAATAAAGATGGAGGATGTATCCATCTGAGCTTGACACAAGCCACAGGGTCAAAATTAGGTTGCTGCCTTGAAATGCTGTGAGTTCCCATCATGGTAGGGATCCAAGCTGAATGTAGATTCACTCATCACATGCTTATGGAACATGGACCCGGACAGGGTCAGTGATAACAGCAGGGAACACAAAGGTTAGTAAGATACGAGTCTTGCTTTTTAGTAATTCATGCTCCAGTGAAGAAGACAGATCCGTAAACAAATGCTTAAACCAATGAGGTGTGACACACATCAGAGGAGAAATGTACACAAGGTTGTGTCAAACCAAAGAGGTGATGGAGTAGAGAAGGAGGCCAGCGAGAGGTCACAAGATGCTCTGGCAGGTGGCTGGTCCTGGATGATGGTTCAGTGATACTCTGAGGGGTAGACAAGGATGGGAGAGGGATGGATCTCTACCCAAGGAAACAAGATCTAAAATGGCATGAGGAGATGAAAGAGCACGTAGGGCTCTGTCAGAAGATTGGCATAGTTAGAAAACAGGATGAAAGGTAGGGCCTAAGAGAGATGAGACTGGAGAGGTAAGCCAGAATCCCATTTTGAAGCTTCAACTAATCCCACTTTGGAGCCTAAGGGACCAATAAAAGGTAGCAATCAAGGGGAGATATGACTAGACTTTATCCGTGGCTATAGTGTAACTGGAAAATCACTACAAGAGTCCAAACAATAAATTATGATGGGCTTAACTAAAACACAGAGGTAACACTGGGGGAATATGAGTCTATGGATTTGGAGAGTGAGGTAAGAACTTAGCATAGGCTAGTTCCCAGATTTCTGGGGGACTGTCTCTTGGGGTATCTCTTGAAAGGACATTATGTCATACTAGGAATAATGAGAAGAATTCTTGAAGAAGAAGAAATTTTGTTAGTGTGTGATACTGGCTGCATTTTCATAATCAAATGGGATTATCTGTCTTCTGGACAATCTAAAGGAAATGAGGGACATTTCACTTATTGAACATCTTTGGATGCCAGACATTGCTATGATCTTCTATACCTTCATAACAGACCTGCAAGGTAAGAATTATTATCTTCATTACGCATGAGAAAATTGAAGCTATGTTATGTGTTCAGGATCATAAAGGTGAAGCCAAATCGGGCCCAGAAGTGTCTGTTTCACACGTCACACTTTTCTCATAAGATTCCCCTAAGTTCCTTTTTCACTCAAGATTTCAGGATTCTAAGCACAAAGCTAATTCTTGTCTGTTCAAAATTGAAATAAGCCAAGTCTTGGTGAAAATAATCTGACTTTATACCCAGCCTGGTTATATACTCTTTCCACATTAAACATATTCATATAGAGTGTAAGCAGTACCTATAAATATCTTTCCAATAAAAGTGAGACCATGTATTTCTGAGTGATAATCCTCTGCTCCGGGCAGTGATATAAACCAGCAGGCTGAAGGCCAAATAACTTTAGCTAGCCCAGAGATACAATAAGTTAAAATACATTTTGGAAGAGAGCTTCAGGCCAGACCTGTTTTTTTCCTGGGTAATTATATGGGGATACCTGATTCAGCACAAGCAGGCTGGCTACAGAGTGTGAATTTCTGGTTAAAGGGGCACCAGCAAATCATACAGGAGTCTGATCAAAATTTAAACTTGAAAATAAAAATTAAGAAAATAGAGTGTTTTGCTTTTATTATTTGGAAAAATCTGTTAACATTAAAAAAAAAAAAATCTCACTAACATCTTCATTCTTCCTCCTGAAATGCCCTCCTCTCTCCAGATCTTTCATCTGGAAACTTCCTATAAACCAGTGGTTCTTAACTGAAGAAAATTGTGTCCCTAGGGAACATTTGGAAATTGTTTTTTCTATTGTTTAGTCACTAAGTCATGTCTGACTCTTTGTGACCCCACTGACTAGCCTGCCAGGCTACTCTGCTCATGGGGTTTTCCAGGCAAGAACACTGGAGTGGGTTGCCATTTCCTTCTCCAGGGGATCTTCCCAACCCAGGGATCAAATCCACATTTTCTGCATTGGCAGGAGGATTCTTTACCACTGAGCCACCTGGGAATGTCTGGAGCCGTTTTTGGTTATCACAACTTGGGGAGCAGTGGAGGGCATGTAGCAGAAGGAGGTCAGGAGTGCTGCTAACATCTTACAATGCACAGGATAATCCCCACAACAAAGAATTATCCAGTCCAAAGCCTCAAGTGTTCTGAGGTCAAAAAACCCTCTGTAGGCCCTTTCATGACTTTCAAACTAAATCAGATCCCCATGACAGGTATAGCAACTTATACCCTTGTTTCACAGCACTCATCCTATTTTGCAGTGATCTATTCATTTGTGTGATTATGTGTCTAATGGCTTTCTCCCCTGCTTGACTGACAGCTCGAAGAGAGCTGGGAGAGCATTTGTTTACCTACTCATTGTATCCAGCCAGCTACTACAGTGGCACACAGTAGGGGATCAATAAAGGGTTGATGAATGAGCCAGTGCATAATGAAAGATGGAATGAAATTAATCAGTGGGTTGTGCCTCTGAAATTATCCACATCTCCACCACTTCAGTTGGAAAAATTAATGGAAAATATAAATTGATTGATACTTTAATTAAAAATATAAACCAGGAATCATTTTTTACTCCGGTGCTGCAGATACATATGGTACTAAAATGAACCAAAATAAACACCTTGAGATAGTCAGCTCGTAAGTTGGCCCCCAATGGACTCTACCTCCAGGTAATCACACCCATGTGTGGTCCCCTCCCACCTCCAAGGCTAGGTCATAAAATATACTGTGGTTTCTATCTTTCTTGCATCATTTGCTCTGGTGGAATCTACCTGCCATGTGGTGAGAAGAGGTCCACGTGATTACCTTAACTGAGGTCTCTTTCTTAAACCCATGTGAAGGCATCATCTTGAAAACACATCCTCCAAGCCCCAGTAAAGCCTTCAGATGATCCAGCCCCTCTGACACCTAGATTGCAACAGCACGACCCCTGAGTCAGAACCACTCAGCCCAGGGACTCTCAAATTTCTAGCCTTCATCAACTGTGTCAGATAACAGATATTTGTTGCTTAACATGGGAAAAAGTTAACTAAAGGGATTACCTTAAGGGCTGACCAGGAAGTTGCCAGGTAGGGGTAAGAAAAGTCATCCTTGAATATGAAAACTTTTTTTAATTTAAAATTACTCTTGCATTGTAATTGACCCTGAGTAATCTATTGAGCTCTATTACATTTAAAGTAAGAATAATATCACTTTTAAGGATCACAATTAAAATTAAATGGAAAAATATATAGTGGGGTGTCTTATGTATAAATGAAGAGGTATTTGGGTTTGGGACAAAGGAAAGAGAAGACGGTTACTATGAACTCTGTAAAAGAAAAATTGTCCTTTTGATTGAGTTCAGCACTCCCTCAACCAGGGAGGAATAAAGAGTTTCTATTTAATACCCCTCAATTACACTTCACAGAGAGGGAAGAGGATACTTCTGTGCTGCAGCAGGAAGCGGAGAGGGGTGTGGTTTGAGCCTGAACACAAGTACAGAAGGCTGGAAGGCTGGAGCAGGACTATCTGAGCCTCACAGACACAGACATGCTCCCCTAATGTTAGGGTGGCGACAGGGTGAGCGCCGAGCTCTGTGGCTTTAATGTCCTCAGCCCTGGTCAGTATCCTGGTCACTGAGCTTGGTGAGCTGGAACCTGGTCAGTATCCTGGTCACTGAGCTTGGTGAGCTGGAAGGATGTTGCCATCAACGGTTCCAGGGCACTGAGGCCCCACCCAGATCTGAGGACTCAGATCTCAGAGACAACCCAGAGGGACCAGACCCCTTCTTGGACCTTCTTGCAGCCAGTGGGCCACCCTAAGGTTCTTCTGCGACCCTACCGGATGGGAGGAGGGAAAGGCAGCAGTCAGTGGCTGTGGATGAGCTGCCAAGCCACACTGGTGGAAGCTGAGATGTTTCATTTGATTTCACTTACGTATAATAAACCTGATGTGCCTGGCCTCTGTGTCACTGAGCAAGTCATACGTGTAGAAACCCAACTGAAACGCTCTGTCACTTAGAAATGCCATGGGATTTCTTCTAGATGCTGAGCATAAGCATCTTAATCATTGATGCCACAGTCTAGATGCTCCTCAGCAGAAGAGCTTTTAATGGTCTGATGTCCTACATGTGTCGACAACGAACTGCCCAGAGCTCCATGGGCTATGCTCTTCCTGTCCTAATGGGGGGTGGCCAGAGTGGACACCCTGCACTTATCACCACATTCTGCCCTCCCCCACCTGCCCATCCCCTCTTGCATCCCACTGGCTCTATCCCACTCTTAACACCTGATGCCACCTCTCTACCCTCGTAGCTCATTTATCCCAACAGGCTCTACGGTGTTCCTCCTATCCGGCTTCCATTTCAGCTAATTCCGACTGAGACAACCTTCCTTACACTCATTTGGTTCTAATACAAGCATTTCTTCCCCTTCCTCTTCTCAGCCCTTGCATGAAATGCCTCAGTTACCCCTCTCTGTTCTAGCTGTGAGTCCACTGAAGACCTAAAAGCTAAGAGGGCTGTTAGCATATATCAAGAAAAAGAAGGGAAATAAAATAATATTTTTTTAATAAGAAAATAGAGGTCGACATTTTTTTCTGACAGAGGACATTTACTAATCTTTCTTTGGAAGCTTTTTTTAAAAAAAAATCCGCTTGGTTAAAAATAATCTTAGCCCACATATTTACCTGAAAAAAATTAACTGTCACTTTATGGCGACCTACAGTCACTTGGCTTGGCATAGGAAGGAGAGAGATGCTACAGAGTCAGAAGTAGGTTTGGTTTCTAGCAAAATAGCAACATAATCACAGTTGCTTAACTTTCCTCATATCCCCAGAGAGTCAGGGCTTCACAACAGAAGGACAGCAAAAAGCCTGTTCAGGGCCTGGAAACTTAGAGAGGGCACCATCCACATGTAGGGAAGAACTCTGATGAACTTTCACGAGGTGGGATGTAGATGGAACTGGATCAAAAGGGACACAGGTGGAAAACTCAGTATAGTCAGCTCTGCTATCACACTTATAATAAAAAATACAGACTTGTGTATCAGGGGGAAATTTGAACATCACATGAGTGTTTGATTCTGTGTCATTACGCATAAGAAAACACTAGGAGATGCAGAAAACTGCATCTGAATGAACCCAATCAGGTAGCAATACACAAAATGCACACACAGCCCTCAAATACCAGCTTGTGTCCTGAGTTCACAACAGGCTATCAGCCACATCTGCTGTTCCAACTTTCCCTCTCATTTCAGATGAATTTCTCTTCCCCTACCTTGCCATTAACTCAAAAGCTGCAGCTTTTCCAAGGTAAAGCATCACATATATAGCAGCAGCTGTGTATTTCATAACCATTTCACATGTGTAAAACTACGCTCCTATTTTTACTAGGTTCCTTTGTATTTTGTTTCTTTTTTGTGATTGATAAAAGTTTTTGAGTGTTATATCCCTCATCCCAATGTTCCATTAATTCATGTGGTTTTCACTGGGCAACTTGGCATAGCGCAGTGATAATTAGGAATACATAAGTCACATTACACCAGTACTGACCGCATTCCCAAATGCCAGGTAAGTAAAGGTGGGAAGATAAACAGAATCCCACTGGAAGAGTCAGGGACGACTCTTGCAAACTGCAGAGTGCCCAGCAGGACAGGCCTGTTGTCAAACGATGGAGGGTCATTAGAAAAAGAAATAAATAAACTACTCAAAGTTGAAATGAGTAAAAAAAAATGAGTATAAGACCGACACAAAATTTGACAATATGCCTTCAAAAACCATAAAGATACATATCTTCTAAACAGACAACACACTTATCTATGAGGTGTTATTTTTCCTCTCTACCTTCTCTTCCATTCCGGCAAACACTGGCTGGCTGGGTATCTGCCCTTCTCTGTAAGGCCATGAACTCAGCAAAGGGGACCCTATGCCCATTTCAGGGATAAATACTGAATAATCTGTTAATCTTGAAAACTATTTCCTTCACTAGTGGATAGCTTATAGATGGGCATGGGACCAAGTTCTGTCCAATGAGATGTGAGGAGAGGTTTCCTATGAGTCTCTGGGAACATTTGCTCACTTATTAAAAGAACATTTGCTCACAGATATTGTCATATCCACATGTGATGTGTGAGATCATGGTGGCTATTTTCTGACCATGAGGATGGTCTACCTTGGGGATAAAGCTGGCACACTGGAGCTGACAGAGCAGAAAATTCTGAGTCTGTGGTGATGGCTTTAAAGTGATGAATAAGGCAAGTCCAAAGCTTAAGTTATCACAGGAGCCTTGTTATAGGATGTAACACATTTCCATAATGTTTAAGTGACTTAAGAGAAACTGTTTAAGTTTCTGTTACTTGCCACTGACAGTATCCTGCTTATTATCCTGTTTGTTTAGCAACACCATTTTCCAGAGAAAGAATGGAAAATACAAGCAAAAGTTGATATAAAAGGGAATTCACTGAACCATTACTTGTGGTAATGAGCAACAGAAAACCTAAATGTCCAAGTTGCAGAGATTGGCTAAATTAGGTTGAGTTCATTTTACAGAACCCTCTGCAATCATTAGAGTTAGGATGATAGGATGATATAAATAGTGACAGCAGAAATGTTAAAAATGTTCTTGTCCTCCCCGCCCCCCCATTTTACTCATCTACTCTGAGTCTGCTGAACAGAAACGAGGAAAACACTGAATTGTGCTAACTAGTCTCATATAACCCCTGTCCACTAACTTC
Organism: Oryx dammah; assembly: GCF_014754425.2. Taxonomy (NCBI): domain Eukaryota; kingdom Metazoa; phylum Chordata; class Mammalia; order Artiodactyla; family Bovidae; genus Oryx; species Oryx dammah. The sequence continues at coordinate 12,293,033 of NW_024070194.1, read as the reverse complement.
AAGTGATCCCTTGGTATTTCCTAGAGATCCTTTGATATTTCCTATTCCAGTCACTTTCCTAGATTCTCAAACCATTTTTTTTTTTGCTTTACAGAGTCTCACTGATGAGAGAGACCAACACCTCTACTCTCTCCTCCCTCTTAGCTAATAATCCCACTCCCTACTTCACTGAGAAAATGGAAGTGCCACCACTCTAACCATGGCAGAGGTCAACTTACCAGCCCATACTCTGCCTCCCCTCCCATTTGGAAGAATGGCCTCGCCCCTATCTAAGGCCAGCACCACAGGTGCGTCAGACCCCTCTCACTTGCCAAAAGATGTTTCAACAGTAAAGTTCACTCTAAGGACTGAGTTTTCCATTTTCACTGGATCATTTTCATCAGCTCTAGCATTGCTCCTGTCTTTAAGAATATACAGGAACTCTCCCCTTTTGAAGATCGCCTCTGGCTACTGGCTCAAGTCTCTGTCCCCCTCTTCACTCATTTCACCCCATTCCTCTCCTGTTCTGCCAACAACCCCTTGCAATAAGGTTTCATTACCCTCCCTTCTACAGAAACTGCTCCTGTTAAGTCACCAGTGATCTCTACATGACTGAACCCAATGGTCAATTCTTAGGGCTTCTCTTACATGAACTATAAACAGCTTTTCATCCAGAGCATCAATCTCTCCTTGAATTACTTTGCTCACTTGACTTTCCAGACCCTGACCTCTGTTGGACCTCTTACGTCATTGGCTGATCTTTCTGTCTCATTTAATTATTCTGCCTTCAACTTCCAGCAGATAGAATAGAGAGCTTCTGGAACTGAGCTTCAGGACAGCTGGATTCTGCAGCTCCTCTTGTTTCAGAGGCGTGAATTTCACCTATAGACTGACACCCCAGTTAACATTTCTACTCTGCACTTCTTCGCTAACTCCAGACTGGTATACCCAACTGCCTACCTGAGCTCTTGCCCAAAATATCTAACATTACTCTGAAACTTCACATACCCTAAAATCTAAACCTAATCTTTTCCCCAAAACATGTTTCTTCTACTATCTTTCCCATCTCAGTTAACGGCAAGGTCATCCTTCTCTTTAGCCAGGCCAAAATACTTTGGAGTCATCTTTGATCCGCCCCCCTTTTTTTAATGTCTCACATCCTAAATCTGTTTCCAAATTCGACTGACTTTACCGTCAAAATAAATCTGGAATTCTACCAGTTCTCATCACTCCATTCTACCTTTGTCTAAGACATCCTCTTCTACTTGTATTATTGCAATTGCCTCCCAATCAGTATTTGTACTTTTACTCTAACTCTCCTTCACACTATTCTCAGCAAAGCAAACTGGTCCTTTTAAAACAAAAGTCAAATCTTGTCTTCCATTCTTTTCCTCAAACACTTATTCCAACCATAGATCTTATAAGTCCTAGAATGCAGCAGCCACGTTCCCTCATAAGACCCTATGCTGGAACAGTCTATCCTCCAGAGAGACATTTGTCTTTCATCACATCTCTGCTCAGATGCCACCACTGAGGCCATAACTTCCCTCACCATCACACTTAAAATAAGTTCTTCCCATATAGACACCCGGTACGCCATATTCTCTTTACCTACTTTATTTCTTCCATAGTTTTATCACCATTCAGCATGCTATACATTTAATTGCTTATTGATTATGTGTCTCTCTCCCCTAGAATGTAAGCTCCATCAGAATAAAAATTCTATTTTTCAACTGCTATTGTTGTGCCTAGGACAATTCTGGACCCACAATGTGTATTTAAGTATTTATTGAATGAATGAAAATAATTATTCATTTAAACACAAAAAAGAAAAGTTAAATATGGATGGCCCTGATTTTGTAAAACAGTGTATATTAAAAAGTGATATTTATTGAACATTGTCAACAGTTACTTTGTTGAGCATTTTTATCCCTCATCAAAATCACAACACTCCTAGAAAATAGATACTATTATCTCCATTTTATATATAAGGAAATTGAGGCTTGGAAAATGTAATTAATTTACTCTGTATTAAATAGCGAGAAAATAGCAAAGTATTGACAACAGGAAGTGATGCAGTTTTATCTGGTTTGAAGGTTCCATGTTCTGTGGGTCTCTGCTTCAAGCTGTATATATGTGTGTGTTCCATGTCCCACTACAAATTGTAAAAAAAAAAAAAAAATCTTTTTGCATAAATGAAAGCACCATTCCTTAACAACAGGTAAATACAAATAGCCATCAGACATGTATAAACCTAATTAACTTCTTGTTAGCAAAATGCAAGAATATTAAAACACTGAGAAATTTTCTTTTCATATTATACTGGCAAAAAGAATTAAGCAATAATGCCCATAATATGCTAACAGACTGATCATTTATGTGTAGAAAGATTTATGTGCAAGGGTTTTCATCACAACATTGATTAGAACAGTGAAAAAATATCCAGTAACAGAAGCTGGTTATATAAATTATGCACATCTTAATGATGGAGTATTATGAAGTCATTAAAGTGATATAAAAGAGTATTTATGAGATATGAAAATGATAAGTGTATTATTATACGGAAAGTGCAGGTTACAAAACAGGATGTACAGTGGAATTCCAATTGTGCATCAACAAGAACAAAAACACTTTGTATATGTCTCCATTTGAATATTAGACTTCTGGAATGATGTAAGTTTTAAAAATTACATCTGCACATAGAGATTATGTGTGACAATGTTCAAGTCAACATTTATGTATTTTTTACATAAAACATAGTACCAAATCAGATCTCTACTGGTACCCCAACATATAGGTGGCTTAAGCCAACACTTGATTATTTGCCGTAATTCTCTGAGTTAGCAGTCCAGATTTGTTGTGCTGGACTTGCTCAGCATCACTCAGGTGGCCGCTGTTAGTCATCTGAAGGCTTGGCTGGGCTGGAGCTTCCAGGACAGCCTCTCCCACATGCCTGGCAGTTAGTGTTGACTATTGGTGAGGGCATCCTGGTTCTCCTCATTTGATTTCTCACTCTCCAGAAGACTAGTCTGGGCTCCTTCACCGAATGGTAGCCTCCAGGCCCAAGGAGGCAAGAATGAACATTTCACGTCAAGACCTTTGAAGACTCAGATTCCAAACTGGCATGTAATTACTTCTCCCACATTCTATCAGTCAAAGCAATCCATCAGTTTAAGAGGGTGGAGAAACTAGATCCCGCCTCTTGCTGGGAAGACTGGCAACATCATTTTACAAAAGGGCATGGGAGGGACTTCCCTGGTAGCCCAGTAGTTAAGACTCCATGTTTCCACTGCAGGGGGCAGAGGTTCGATCCCTAGTTGGGGAACTAATATTCCACATGCCACATTGTGTGGCCCAGAAAAAACAAATTAAATTAAAAGGGGCATGGGCACAGGGAGCTATGATTCACTGAAAACCATTATTATAGCACTCTTAAGAAATCTAACAGATTAGCTATAACAAATGATTTAATTTTCCCCCAACTTAATAGGTGTCTTCAGAAGCCTCTCTTAAACCCAATTTAGGTTCATTTTTGGATTTAGTTGTCTGGGATTTTCTAGGAAATGGTAAGGTGGGTCCCCTAGGACTTTGTTATGCACAAAAGGCACAGTGGGCTCATCACTATAGCTTATTACAAGAGCAAAGATAGTTATAGAAATGATGTAATACCCAATGATCATGGGTTAGCGTCTGGGGAGGAGTTATTGTGAGTATGATATGGGGCTTTATATTCAGGCTGCCCCAGAGACTCCAGCCTAATTCCTAGGATATAAGGGGCAGGAGAGCAAAAGAGCTGCTTTAATTATTTTAAAAGTGGATTCCCAGGATCTTGGTAACACTGTGGGTACTTGTAGCATCGCTGGGCTCAGTGTTCAGGTTATCAGTCATCCTTCATTAGCAGGGATGAAAAGAGCCTGCCCTTGTGAGCATCAGCAGTACTGATCTAGACATCATGATTAGTTCAGTGTCAATGCCTTCCAAAAATACCCAATATCATCCTTTGGCAAGAGGAACTATGGTACCTGTAGAGGTCGTCACCCACACAACTACAGCTCTGACCTTGGGCTGTGATATGAGATGTTACCCCCAGTGCCAAATCAGAGGAGAAAAACTGAGGTGCTATCCAAGAAGTCTGATTAGCATTTCACGTATAGCATCAGAATAATATGGGGTGGGGCAGGGGAAGCTTTAAAAATACATATATATTCCTGGAGTCCAATATGAATTTTTATTTTAATGGGATTGGTCTGAAGTTGAACCAATGCCTCTTTTAATGAAATTCTTTCCAGGCAATACAGCTGCTGAACTAGGTTTTAGAATGTCTGGACTAAACACGGATGTCCTGAGGGCTCAGGCTAGGTGGGGAACATTGAAGAGGGGTTTCTTTTTCCTATGTCTTGGATATGCAGCCAGATTGCTTTAAGACGGCTCCTGTGACCTGCCTGGAAGACATGGAATGTTTTTACTGACTCATCTTGCAGAAGTAATGCAACAATATGGGCTAAATATAATTCGGCAGGCTCCAGCTACCATTTACATCACTTTTCCATTGGAAAATGTGGTGTATTTTTCAAATATCTGCCTTATAAAATGACTTTGGCAATGTCACCTTTTGTAAATTGAAGATGGCCTGTAACTTGGTTGCCTTAGCAACAAATTGGATTGAACATTAACATTTGAATCCAGATGGTCATTCCAGGAAGACAGGAAATAGCCTCAGTCCACTTTGGAATATACCCATCAGTACTGTCCACATCAACATCTGACACAGTCCTGAGATACATCAATTGTCTTCAACCCAAGTCAGAGCCACGCGTGTTTCTGAGGCTGGGTTACATTTTCCTCTGTGTTAAAGAGACAGCAATGTGCAGTAAAAGTGACCACTGACTTTGAAGGCAAAACTCAGCCGGTGTCTGATTCCGAGCCGTCATTGTTAGAATTAAATGGGGGCTTTAATATGGCTTTTTTTTTTCCCCTCTAGGGAAGCTTGATTTTAGATGGGTACAGCTGATTAATACATTTTTCCTGAGAACTCATCTCCTTGAGGCCCTGTGCTAGGTCTTAGGACTACACGTACAGCTACTGTCATTTCTGCCTTCAAGGAGCTCAAGTCCAGAGATGACATGATGTCATTTAAATCACTGCTGTGTGTTCTAAGAAGAGGCAATGCAAAGGCATTTGTAAAACTAGGGGAGCCCAGAGGAGTCTAGATGAGGACACAACTAGCCTCTCTAAGAGGGTCATGAAAGATGTTCTCTAGAAGTCACGACCTGCTGGATAAGGAAGACTATATAGTAGATGACGAAGGAGCATCTTTGCAAAAGCCAGAGCTGGCAGCTCAGGGTACACTCAGGGCATGACGCTTGAGGCCAGAAAGGGCGGGCCCTGCAAGTCACACTAAGAGCTTGCAGAATGGGAAACACGGGAGGCAATTCCATGCACATCTTAGGAAGTTGTTAGTTAAGTGGAGGATGACTTCAAGTAAGGCAGCCAAACAGTGCGGGCCTACTGTACAGTGGGGGCGAGGGATCATCTGGAGTTTAGATGATGAACCTCCACTGAGGGAGTAGGTAGCTGGTGGCCAGCTGGATGTAGGGGTGGAGCAAGAGGCTGCCAGTCCATGGTGCTCCCAGTATTCTGGCTTATGGACAGCGCGTCTACTTTTTACACCAAGACAGAAATACAGGGGAGAGGCAATTTTGAGAAATCAGATTTCAACTTGGAATAACTAAAAATGCTAAGATGGTTTTACAAAAAGCACCCAACTTTTACTTAGGAAAAAGCAAAACAAAACATATAACTTCTATCAGGGTTGACATCTTAATGCACTGCTAGCCTAATATCTCAGAAGCTTACTGATTGAGTCTCTTTTCCCCCCACTCCATCCCTCATCCCTTCTGAATATCCCCTAAAAAGACAACATGCAAGGAAGGCTTTGCCAGATAAAGTCACCATTTAAATGTAAACCTTGGCTGGGGGGGGGGGGGTGAGGAGGGAAGCAGTAGGCAGCTAGGTAAGTAGATAGAGTGATAGTAATACTATTTATATCATATTCCATAGTTTTCAATATACTTCTACACAATCCAACTCACTGTAATAACAAGCCAGTAGAGAAAATACAGAGCTTCCCTGGTGGTTCAGTGGTAAAAAAAAAAAAAAAGCCTGCCAATGTAGGAGATGTGGGTTGGATTCCTGGGCCAGGAAGATCCCCTGGAGAGGAAAATAGCAATCTAGCCCAGCATTCTTGCTTGGGAAATCCTATGGACAGAGGAGCCTGGTAGGCTATAGTTCATGGGGTTGCAAAAGAGTTGGACACAACTTAGTGACTAAATAGCAAGGAAAAATATGAGGAGCATTTCTTAACTGCTATTTTACAGATAAGACCACACGCACAATAATACACAAAGGCAGCCATGGGGTGTTGGAAGAAGCCTGAGCTAAGAACTACATTCAAACATCATCTCTGGAGACGGTGCACACATGTGAACTTGGATGCAACATCACTCTTTCCAAGCCCAAGCCTATCCTATAAGATGCGGTTAGTAGGATCACTGAGAGCATCACATGCTATAATGGATGTGTCCAGCCCTTGCTTAACTAAAGTATGTTCAAATCCCAGGCACCACTGTTCTCACAGCAAGCTTGATCAAGCAGGCAGAGGTAGAGGCAGATAGCTGAAACAAGCTCAAAGCCACTGGAACGGACTTTCTCAGTGGTACTTTTTAAGATCATATTGAAATATTTCATAACTACTGATCCTACCTGGCTGGGTATGGGCAGCAGGGGTCCTCAGCTGTCTGGAGTGTTCTATCTGCCCTTTGGACACAGCTGGTGGACACCTGGTCTATCAATCAGACTTTCGGTCCTGAGAATTTGGAACTGGGTCCCTATGAGTCTAACCAAGCTAGAAACAGTTTAAAAGGGCTAGAATGGCACATTCTGCCATGCAAAGGAGGAGGCGGGGGAAGCACAGAGGAAAGTGATCAGTGGAGAGAATGACGCAGGTTTGCAGAGAAAGCAGCGGAGATGTGAAGGGAGAACATAAGAAGGAGAGAGAGAGACAGAGCCAGCTGCTGCCTCCGCTTCTGTTGTGGGTTTTAGTTCCCTGAAGCTTCACTGACTTGAGATTTGTGAGTTATCCTTGTACCTTTCCAGCAAATCTTCCACTCTTGATTAAGCCAGGTGGACTAGGTTTCTATTATTTGCAACTAACCAAGCCTGGGCTAAAACAGATGAGAGCCTATTTTCAGATAATTGGACCCAAGAGGCTGGAGGCAAGCACACAACTAACATATTTGGGAAAAATGCAAAGAAATCTACATGCTCATTCTCAGAAAGATGGCTTATTTTCTCATGAAGGATAGAGCAGGTGAAAAGGGAAAAGCCGGCAACAGTATTGAGTCAGTTCTGAATGGAACCAAGTCTGACCCAATGACCTCTATCCATTAATATGCAGAGAGAGTAGGGGAGAGAGAGAGAAAGGAAAAGAGAAAGAGAGAGAAGGGCACTCAAAAATCTGGTTTCCAATGAAGTAAAACAGATAACAATGCACAATGTGGATTATAAGGCATTTAATCTTGAGGAACTTGCAAGAACATCTGTTACTCATGTTGCCTGGGGTCTAGACTGTCTCAGGAGGACTGTGGTGTGTGTGTGTTTGCACATGCATACATGCTTATGTGAGTTCATGCACAAACGTGAGTTTTGCAAGAAATGCAATCCCATTTGACTACATGAATGGCCAAAATGTGCAGCTCCAACAAAGACACAATTTTTTAAAAAGGTGTTAGCTCCATTATCCTAAATGCAATACTGAGAGCTGCCGGGAGCCAGCGTGAGGAACTCCGCCCATGGCAAAGGTCATGAGGAAGGAGGCTTCGACATACGCAAAGGCGGGATCGAGCCTCAGGAAACCCCCTGTTCCCGAGCATCTACCCCCAAAACCAGAGTCTACCTACTTTACTGTTTCATGCTCTCACCTACACCTCTGACTTTATGGGGGGCTGTTCCCCACCGGTTCTCTCGGAGAAGGAGTAAACTTGCAGTTCCAGTCAATAAAAATTCCTGGGCGTGACAAGGGTGTCTTAGGTCAAACCTCTCTGCTGGCAGACTAGTTTGTGTGACAGGATTATCCATACTCCTGCCACTATTCGCATGATTGTTTACTACCTCTCAACCATAAACAGCACAGAGAGTTTGGAGTATTTTGAAAATCTTAATTAGCATAGGGCTTTTCTCATTGTTGAGTCAATGATTGCCGCCAGGCCTCCATATCCTTAGGCACCTGGGAATATATTAATGTATTTGGAATACAGAAAAGGAAATATAGTAGTTTCTGATGTTAGCAATACGAGACTTTTTGAGTTAATGAATTTTCTCTTTTGTCATAGATCACTGTACTTTGTTATAAATCACTGTGTCCTTGCTATGCAAAAATGTAACTTTATCACTATCTTAAGACTAAATCGATCTTAAGCGGAACATTGGTGAAGGGTTTTCATTTGTTGGGCTGATGTTTGTTGCTAAATCTCTATATTCCCTGCCCTTATAATGAATATAACTAGCATATAGGAGAAATAAGCATTAACCTTTAGGATTAATCATATTAACCTTAGGTTAAATAAATTCCTTTCCTAGTTGTAACCCACTACACCCTCACCCTATAGGAATGCAACTTTATCTGCTATCTTTAGAGGGTGGCACCTGGTTTAAGAAAAAACACCCTTAGAAAAATAAGTTTTTTGGTTATCAGAAAGAAAGGGTCATAAAATGTCAGTAGGTCTCATGGCCAGATGATGTAAAACCTTTAAGACCTTTTTTTATACATTTATGTGAAGCACCTGATTTTGATAAAGGTCAGGACTGCTGACCCCCCTGTGACTTGAAAATTTCCATTTGTCTCTATGTGTAACAAAAGGTATATAAGCAAACCTAAAAAATAAAGAAATCAGATCAGTTTCTGGAAAGACTGATATCCCCACATCGTTCTTTCTTGCTCCCTGTTTTTCTGGCTGAATTCCCATCTGGAGCATGGGTGCTCGCCACGTCTACTTACTGGCCCCAGCTTTTAAGTTCCACGTGAGAAGGAGCCCAAGGAGGGGTACCTTCCGACATTCAAGTGGCGCCGGTGGCCCAACGTAGATGGTGCAAATTCCTTGTCTTGGAATTTTATTGGTATCCCACGTAAACCAAGTTATTCAGCCTCTTTTTCTCCACTAATTTTCTTACTACACTATTTCTTTCTAATCTCCCTCTATATTTTTAATTAAGCAATTAATTCCTAGGATGCTGACTCCGTCTCCCCTTTGAATTACCCTCGATCCACTGGGGCTGGACCCCGGCAGAGAGTATTTGGAAAATACACAAAAGAAGAAAGAAAACAAAAAGAATTGCTCCTATTATCCAAGCAGCCGCTCTCAATGTCTTTACACTTCTACTTTTTCCACTTTTCTTATTCCTTCTTACATAGTTTCAGTCACTCTAGACACAGAATGTTTATTGTGCCTTTGTTACTTGTTTTATTACATAAACCTGCAGCCTCAATTCTTGAACCTCCTCGTAAACCTTTTTGATGACTCTGAAATATCCATCACACCAAGTACTATCATTTACCTAAAAAGTTTCTGTTTCTTGGTTTTGCAATAGTTTCCTTTTTTCACAGTTACAAGTGACATCACAATGATTCACTTTGTTAGCACAAGTGTTTATTCTTAAGCCTATGCTGGACTTGTATTAATGAGTGTATCACAGACAACGACCTTCCTCAAGCATTTCCTAGGTGTCTACTTTTACTAACAATGTGTGAGTGACAGGTGACATGGTCTGTTGATGGCCTTTCTAGGACCTGTAGGTTTAAAGCACTTGTTCCTTTCTGTCCTGAAGACCTTCAATCGTCAATTGCTCCCTTTAACATGCAAACATTTTAAGGGATGTCTTGAGATATGATGATCCTATTCAGAGACTAGATTCAGCAAAAATGTCTTACAGAAAGGGGACCTATGTTTCATAGCCCTCTCACCACCACTCTCCTCCTCACAACAGCTCCCTGCTCATTCGCTCACAGTACTAAAGTCTTTTACCTTCTCGTCTGGCCACATCCAAAGCAACCTAGTCGGGACAGGTGACCTAGTCTCACAGTTGATGGTACAGGAAGTTTCCTGATGTCTTTGTAGTGATACCTAGGGAAATATTGAGCTCTTTTGTGTCCATTGTATGGGACTCCACCTTTTTATCCTTCTGGGTACTCTGGGCATTTCTCCTAGTTTCCAACAAAACCTCAACTGTTCCAACTCAGTTTGGAACCTCATCCCCAGATCAACAGGGGCCCTGGGCTCTGGTGAGCTTCATCCCCCGTATCCAAATTGAGTGTTGTTCTCTTCCCGAGGATAGGATGCAGTGATGTTACCTAGATGTTTTCCAAGCTCCATCCTTCTCCTGGCCACACAGCAAGAGAAAGTTATCCACTGAGGCTGTAACTATGCCTGAGCTGGTGGAAGGAATGTATCCCACTCTTAGGGCCAGCTCATAAAACCTCATGTATTGGGTTGGTCAAAGAGTTTTTCCATTTTTTTTTTTTTAAAGCCCAAACAAACTTTTTGGCCAACCCAATAGAATCCATTCCTCTCTCTTTTCCCTCCCCTGCCAGCCAGATCCTGTGATGACCTGACGCCCCACAGGATGACAGACACCAAATAGAAAGAACCGGGACCCTGCAACTGAATGGAGATCTCACACCCTCACACTCTCCAATATTCATTCATTTACTTGTCATAGACCAATATCTACATTGCCATTATTTCCAGTTTTCACCTACACCAGACTATCTATTCATACAGAAACATTTTGCTCACACAGAAACATTTTCCTCACACAGCACTTAGGGGATTTGGTCTGTAAGAAAGAGCCCAGATTCAAAACATTTACTTGTGACTTCAGAGAAGGGCCCTCTCATTTCTTGGTCTCAGTTTCTCCACTAGTATAACCAGGAGGCTAGTCTACATCACATGTGAGACTTTCCAGACCTAACATTTTATTCACTCAAGAACTTTTAAGGGCACAAAACTTTAAGTGTAAGGGAAAAACATTTGAATTTTATACCACGAAAAACAAGGTATAACGGTCATATAAACAATGTGAAGTGAGTGAAAGTCACTTAGTCATGTCTGACTCTTTGCAACCCCATGGAATAGTCCATGGAATTCTCCAGGCTAGAATACTGGAGTGGGTAGCCATGCCCTCCTCTAGGGGATTTCCCAACCCAGGTCTCCCGCATTGCAGGCAAATTCTTTACCAGCTGAGCCACCAGGGAAGCCCAAGAATACTGGACTGCGTAGCCTATCACTTTCTCCAGTGGATCTTCCCAACTCAGGAATCCTGCACTGCAAGTGGATTCTTTACCAGCTGAGTGAGCTACCAGGGAAGCCCCAGAAAGGACCCATGGAGATTAACAGGCTTCCCTGGTGGCTCAGATGGTAAAGAATTTGCCTGGAATGTGGGTGACGTAAAAAGACTCAAGTTTGGTCGCTAAGTTGGGAAGATCCCCTGGAGAAGGAAATGGCAACCCACTCCAGTATTCTTGCCTGGAGAATCCCATGGCAGAGGATCCTGGGGGCCTACAGTCTGTGGGGTCGCAAAGCACTGGGCACGACTGAGTGACAAACAACATGAAAGCCAAACATAAAATCCCTGAAAGCTCAAAGATAATGTGATAAACACAACTTAAGCATAAAATTTTAATACTTTTTCAGAATTTGAAAAGGTATAAAAATATGCAGTCATATGCGATTAATTAATAAAATTATATATGCATACATATGCACACACACACAAATATATAATGCATCATGCAGAACACTTGTGCACTTAAAGAACTTTAGTCCTATGAATTTACATTCTTCCCTTAAGTCATAAATATATATATTCATATATGATATAAAGAAAGAATATATATATGATAATTGGCTGAAAAGAAAGTCATAATAAATTTTTTCAGGAGTAATTGTCTACAGGTAATATTTCTAGTCATAATCTAATCAAGAAATTTTATTCTAAATACTCAAATCTTAGATCAAACAGGAGATCCAATGGAAATTTTAAGCTACTGACAAAGTAATGAATTTAAAATAAAAGAAGCTATTTTATGCCAAATCTGTGGCAGAAGATAAAGCTATATTCAGAGTACAGTGATCTAAGAACTTCAACTTTACAAACTGGAAAAAAGTAACAAAATAAATTAAATGAAATTAGCAGAACATGATGACTGAAAAAATTAGAACAAAGGAAAACCTATGCTGCTGCTAAGTCACTTCAGTCGTGTCCGACCCTGTGCGACCCCAGAGACGGCAGCCCACCAGGCTCCCCCGTCCCTGGGATTCTCCAGGCAGGAACACTGGAGTGGGTTGCCATTTCCTTCTCCAATGCGTGAAAGTGAAAAGTGAAAGTGAAGTTGCTCAGTCGTGTCTGACTCTTCTTGATCCCATGGACTGCAGCCTACCAGGCTCCTCCGTCCGTGGGGTTTTCCAGGCAAGAGTACTGGAGTGGGGTGCCATCGCCTTCTCTGATATATGCAAATAAAACCTCAAAGCTGGCGCTTCAAAAATCATATGCATATTTGGTGTAAAAAACAAAGATAAAGACAGTATAATATAAAACAACTAGAAAGGAGAAAGGCAAAATAACCATAAATAAGAAAGAGATTAAATGCATTTATAATTTTAAAGAGATTATTATATATAACTCTCAAGTAATAAAATCTTTTTAATCTAGAGAGTGATGCTATCTCCAGGAAAAAAAGAATTAAATTCAACCAAAGAGCAGAAAACCATGGAAGAGTCTAAGAAAGTCAATTAACATCTCTTACAAAAACTGTATCAGGCCTAGATCTTTTTTCCCATCTGATTCTTAAAATATAGCTTTCTTAAAAAGGATAATCCTAATAATATCTAAATTATTTCAGTCAATATAAAAATAAACAAAATGTTATTTGTATTGTGTATCAAACATCATCTTAATGACAAACCATGGTATGTATACTGCAAAAAATAAAGTCAGCCATCAATTTTACTTAGAAATACAGATGGAAAATTTTAAGCAAGTGGAATTAATCAGTGCATCAAAAGGATAAGCCATGACTAAGCAAGGATGATTCCAAGGATGGTTTATCATCAACAAATGTATCAAGACAATGTATTACAACCAGAAATTAATGGGAAGAGCCATATGTTTGAATCAATAGATGCTGAAGAGACATCTGGTATTGTGCCGCCCAGTATTTGTTTTCTCTTGTTCTGGTAACTGAAACCAAAGCTTTCCTCTGGGGATGCACCTGCTTGTCTCCTCTCAGCAAATGAGTACTGGATGGGATTCTGCTCAGCTCCACGGTGGAACTTGTGTTCTACCTCATCCCCTCACATTACCCTGGTTATAATGATGCTGTGATTCAAGGGCAAGGCTATGGTGCTTTGAAAGCAAGTGAGAGGAAATAAGATACTTTCTGGAGTCCTAGGAATACCCTTCACTTTCCCATCACTGGATCTGAAGCTAAACGCATGAGTTTCAGAGGAGCTGCAGCCTATCAAGTAGTCACAGGGAGAGAGTCTGTAAGAGTTAACCAGATCCCAGTGACACAGTTTGAGCCCTGATATGAAGCTGACCTCAAGTCAACTTCATCCTGAGCATTTTTAGTTATAAACTACAGATAACATAGATAACTAATAACAACCTACTATAGAGCACAGGGAACTCTACTCCATACTCTGCAATGGCCTATATGGGGAAAGAGACTAAGCAAGAGTGGATATATGCAGTATATGTATAACTGATTCACTTTGCTTATAACTGAAACTAACACAACACTGTAAAGTAACTACATTTCAATAAATTAAAAAAAAAAAAAAACTTGGTAGTGATAGGAGTGTTAGTTGCTCAGTCGTGTCTGACGCTTCGTGATTCCAGGGACTGTAGCCCAGCAGGGCTCCTCTGTCCATGGAACTGACCAAGCAAGAATATTGGAGTAGGTAGCCATTTCCTTCTCCAGGGGATTGTTAAAAGCGAACAACAACAACAAGCCAACACATTCACTTTGTGCTTCAGCAAATCTGAGCTAAGATCTCTTAGCAGTTGTCACAGAGGAAATCCTCATTGCCATGTAAGCCAAGATATATTTAATAAAACCCAGTATAACCTAACAAAGCTTTAACTAAAATAGGAATTGATGGGCACTTCTTAAATAAAATAAGGCTGTTTTGAAAAATAAACCTCAGTAAACCTCATATTAAAGGATAAAATACTGAAGACATTTCTTCTAAAATCCTGAAGAAGATAGGCCCACCATCCCCATTTCTATTTATTATTGTTTTAGTGGTTTAAGCCAATGCTTAAGCCAATGCTTAAACTTAGATAAGAAATGAAACACTCGGGAAAAATGCTGAGAAAGAAGAGACAAAATTATATCTATCTGCAAATGATGTGACAGTAAACTTATAAAATGAGAGACTGTTATAAAAACTACTTACATTTATACAGGAGTTGTTAATTTGACTAGAACTGATCTAAATACACAAAAATCAATACCAATAAGAAGTGGAAAGTCATTTCACAGTGGAGACTAAAATAATTATAAGACAAGAATACATTTGACATTAATGATTTTGGATCTACATTGGAAAAAACAAGCAAACCATAAGTTTTATTGAAGACATAAAAAAGGACCTGAACAAGTAGAAATATCATATGTATGAAGGAGAAAACGCAATAAAAAATATCAGTCCTTTCTAAACCAATATATTAATGGAACATAATTTTATTCAGAATTTTATGACTTTAATTCATAAAGTTAACTACCAAATTATGTTAAAGGTTATGTGGAAGACTACAAGCTTAAGAAATCAAGAAATGGAGACTAGAAAGGCAGTAGGCAAAAAAAAAAAATCAATGAAATTAATAATTAGCTTTGAAGAGATGAATAAAACTGGCCAACTTTTAACTAGACAAACTAAGAAAAGAGAAGATTCAAATAAATAAAATCAGAAATTGAAAAGGAGACATTAAAACCAATAACAAAGAAATACTTAGGGTTAGAAGAAGTGCTATGAACAATTTATGCCAACAAATTAGATGACCTAAGAGAAATGAACGAGTTTCTAGAAACATGCAACCTAATAAGAGTGAATCATGAAGAAACAGAGAATGTGAACAGACCAATTACTAGCAGAGACAGAATCAGCAATCTAAAACTTCCCAACATATAAAAGTCCATGATCAGATGGTTTCACTGGTGAATTTCACCAAACATTAAAAAAATTAATATCAATCATTCTCAAACTCTTTCAAAAAATTCAAGAAGAGGGAACACTTTCAAATTCACTTTACTGAGTATTACCCTGACATCAAAGCTGTACAAGAACACTACAGGAAAAGAAAATTACAGGCCAATACACCTGATGAACATAGGCACAAAAATCTTCAACAAAATTAGCAAAGTGAATTCAACAGTACTTTAAGAGGGTCATTCTGGTCCTTCTCTTCAGTCGCTCAGTCATATCTGACTGAGTCATATGGTTGGCTGGCTTCATCTCCCTGCTTCCAAGGGACTCTCAAGAGTCTACACCATGATCAAAAAAACTTCTCTGGGGGATGCAAGGATGGTTCAACAAACACAAATCAATAAATGTGGCATGCTAAATTAACGAAAGGGAGGATTAATATCAATATGATCATTTCAGTAGATGCAGAAAAACATTTGGCAAAACTCACCATTCTTTCATGATAAGAACTCTGTAGGAATTAGGTACATAAAAAATGTACCTCAACATAAAACAAAGACCATATATAACAAGCCTCACTGTTAACACTATAGTTAATGTTAATGGTAAGAAGCTTACAGAGTTTCTTCTCAGTTCAGTTCAGTTGCTCAGTCATGTCCGACTCTTTGCGACCCCATGAATCACAGCACGCCAGGCCTCCCGGAATTCCAACTCCCGGAATTCACTCAAACTCATGTCCATCGAGTCGGTGATGCCATCCAGCCATCTCATCCTTTGTCGTCCCCTTCTCCTCCTGCCCCCAATCCCTCCCATCATCAGAGTCTTTTCCAATGAGTCAACTCTTCGTGTGAGGTGGCCAAAATATTGGAGTTTCAGCTTTAGCATCATTCCTTCCAAAGAACACCAATGATCTCCTTTAGAATGGACTGGTTGGAGCTCCTTGCAGTCCAAGGGACTCTCAAGAGTCTTCTCCAACACCACAGTTCAAAAGCATCAATTCTTCTGCACTCAGCTTTCTTCACAGTCCAACTCTCACATCCATACATGACCAATGGAAAAACCATAGCCTTGACTAGATGGACCTTTGTTGGCAAAGTAATGTCTCTGCTTTTTAATATGCTATCTAGGTTGGTCATAACTTTCCTTCCAAGGAGTAAGCGTCTTTTAATTTCATGGCTGCAATCACCATCTGCAGTGATTTTGGAGCCCCCCCCCAAAAAAAAAGAGCTTCCTCTAAAATCAGGTAAAAGATAAGAATGCTCACTCTTACCACTTTTATTCAACACTCCAAGGAGTCTCAAAAAAGGTGGACATGACTTAGCAACTAATCAACAACTGGAAGTCCCAGGCAGAGCAATTGGGCAAGGAAAATAAATAAAAGCCATCTAAATTATAAAAGAAGAGTTAATATGGTCTTTGTTTGCAAATGACACAATCTTATGTATAAAGAACCCCAACAACTCCAACCAAGAAATATTTGCAGACCACATATCTAATAAGAGGTTAATACACACACATAGGCACACACACACACAGGCTTTCCCGACGGCTCAGCGGTAAAGGATCTGCCTGCAATGCATGACACACCGGAGATGCAGGTTCAACCCCTGGGTTGGAAAGATCCCCTGGAGGAGGAAATGGCAACCCACTTCAGTATGTTTGTCTGAAAAATTCCATTGACAGAGAAGCCTGGCAGGCTACTGTCCAAAGGTTCGGAAATGATCGGACATGACTCTGCAGCACAACACAGCAGCATAGAAAATATATAAGGAAATCCTATAACTCAACAGCAAATAACAAAAACCAAAAAAAAAATCAAACTTAAATATGTGCTAAAGACTGAGATAGACATTTTACTGGAGAAGATATTCATATAGCCAGCAGATACAGGAAAAGGTGCTCAACATCACTAATCATCAAGGAAATGAAAATCAAAACCATAATGAGACATCACCTCACATCTATCAGAATGGCCATTATCAAAAAGACAAGAAATAGCAAATGTTGGTAAGGACGTGGAGAAAAGGGAACCCTTGTACACTGCTGGTAGGAGTGTAAACTGGTACAGCCACTATGGAAAACAGTATGGTGGTTCCTCAAGAAATTAAAAATAGAACTATGCTATGACCCGGATATCTCACTACTGTGTATATATCCAAAGGACATAAAATAATTATCTTGAAGAAATATCTGTACTCCCATGTTCACTGCAGCATTATTCACAGCAGCCCAGGTACGGAAACAAAAGTTAAACAGCATCACCAACCCAACGAACACGAATTTGAGCAAACTTTGGAAGACAGTGAAGGACAGGGAAGCCTGGTATGCTGCAATCCATGGGGCTGCAAAGTGTCAGACACGACTTAGCGACTGCACAACAACAATGGAAACAATGTTAAGTGTCTATTGAAGGATAAAGAAAAAAATTATGTGTATATATGTATGTATACACATACATATATACACACACACACACAAACACACATAATGGAATATTACTCAGCTTTAAGATAAGAAGGAAATCCAACCATTTACAACATTATGGGTGAACCTGGGGGGAATTATGCTAAGTGAAATAAGCCAGGCAAAATAAACCACAGAAAGACAAAATACTGCATGGTATCACTTACATGTGGAATCTGAAAAAAAATTTGTTTAAGTAAGAACAACCATTTTCCTTTATTAAACTTACAAAAAAGTTACTATAACAATATATCATTGGCCCAGATAGTAATTCAGAGGAATAAAATAGGTCTTCCTAGAGTGGATCCAAACTTTATACGAGCACTTAATAAGTCACAAAGACTGAATTTTAATTCAGTGAAACATTAAATATAAATGTATTTTATTTGAAGAAGTTTGGTTATCATCTAAGATGAAGTTTTCTGGATAAACTTAAGGAAAAACTATTCTATTGGCAAAAGAATTAGGAAATATATTTAGAGAATTTACTGCAAGGCACATCAAGAATGATCCCACCGAAAGAACCAACCCTCACTTTAGACAGGAAACTGGTCCCCCTTTGTACTAAACCCAGCCTGAATTTCTTTCCTGTGAAGAGGAAATGATATGCTGCTTACACGTGGATGACCAGAGAGTTAAATCTGATAACAGACCTATTTATCTGATAATACAATAACAACATGATAGGGGAAATGATGCTAACTGGTAGATCCATTAAATCTAAGGATACTAACACTACTATCCAAAGACGGAGTTATAAAATTGCAATTAAAAAATGGAACAAAATCAGGAATAACATCAAACTGAATGAAGTGTGGAGAAATGAACAAAGTGGAGAAAACCACTAGACCATTCAGGTATGACCTAAATCAAATCGCTTATGACTATACAGTGGAAGTGAGAAACAGATTTAAGGGACTAGATCTGATAGATAGAGTGCCTGATGAACTATGGACAGAGGTTCATGACATTGTACAGGAGACAGGGATCAAGACCATCCCCAAGAAAAAGAAATGCAAAAAAGCAAAATGGCTGTCTGAAGAGGCCTTACAAATAGCTGTGAAAAGAAGAGAAGCGAACAGCAAGGGAGAAAAGGAAAGATATACACATTTGAATGAAGAGTTCTAAAGAAGAGCAAGGAGAGATAAGAAAGGCCTTCCTCAGCGACCAATGCAAAGAAATAGAGGAAAACAGTAGAATGGGAAAGACTAGAGATCTCTTCAAGAAAATTAGAGATACCAAGGGAACATTTTATGCAAAGATGGGATCAATAAAGGACAGAAATGGTAGGGACCTAACAGAAGCAGAAGACATTAAGAAGAGGTGGCAAGAATACACAGAAGAACTGTACAAAACAGATCACACAACCCAGATAATCACAATGGTGTAATCACTCAGCTAGAGGAAGACATCCTGGAATGTGAAGTCAAGTGGGCCTTAGGAAGCATCACTACAAACAAAGCTAGTGGAGGTGATGGAATTGCAGTTGAGCTGTTTCAAATCCTGAAAGATGCTGCTGTGAAAGTGCTGCACTCAATATGCCAACAAATTTGGAAAACTCAGCAGTGGCCACAGGACTGGAAAAGGTCAGTTTTCATTCCAATCCCAAAGAAAGGCAATGCCAAAGAATGCTCAAACTACCGCACAATTGCACTCATCTCACATGCTAGTAAAGTAATGCTCAAAATTCTCCAAGCTAGGCTTCAGCAATATGTGAACCGTGAACTTCCTGATGTTCAAGCTGGTTTTAGAAAAGGCAGAGGAACCAGAGATCAAATTGCCAACATCTGCTGGATCATCAAAAAAGCAAGAGAGTCCCAGAAAAACATTTATTTCTGCTTTATTGACTATGCCAAAGCCTTTGACTATGTGGATCACAATAAACTGTGGAGAATTCTGAAAGAGATGGGAATACCAGACCATCTGACCAGCCTCTTGAGAAACCTATATGCAGGTCAGCAAGCAACAGTTAGAACTGGACATGGAACAACAGACTGGTTTCAGATAGGAAAAGGAGTATGTCAAGGATGTATATTGTCACCCTGCTTATTTAACTTCTATGCAGAGTACATCATGAGAAACGCTGGACTGGAAGAAGCACAAGCTGGAAGCAAGATTGCAGGGAGAAATATCAATAACTTCAGATATGCAGATGACACCACCCTTATGGCAGAAAGTGAAGAAGAACTAAAGAGCCTCTTGATGAAAGTGAAAGAGGAGAGCGAAAAAGTTGGCTTAAAGCTCAACATTCAGAAAATGAACATCATGGCATCTGGTCCCATCACTTCATGGGAAATAGATGGGGAAACCATGGAAACAGTGTCAGACTTTATTTTTCTGGGCTCCAAAGTCACTGCAGATGGTGCCAGGAAATTAAAAGACACCTACTTCTTGTAAGGAAAGTTATGACCAAACTAGACAACATATTAAAAAGCAGAGACTTTACTTTGTCAACAAAGGTCCATCTAGTCAAGGCTATGGTTTTTCCAGTGGTCATGTATGGATGTGAGAGTTGGACTGTGAAGAAAGCTGAGCGCAGAAGAATTGATGCTTTTGAACTGTTGTGTTAGAGAAGATTTTTGAAAGTCCCTTGGACTGCAAGGAGATCCAACTAGTCCATCCTAAAGGAGATCAGTCCTGGGTGTTCACTGGAAGGACTGATGTTGAAGCTGAAACTCCAATACTTTGGCCACCTGACACGAAGAGCTGACCCATTTGAAAAGACCTTGATGCTGGGAAATACTGAGGGCAGGAGGAGAAAGGGACGACAGAGAATGAGATGGTTGGATGGCATCATCGACTCAATGGACATGGGTTTGGGTGAACTCCGGGAGTTGGTGATGGACAGGGAGGCCTGGCGTGCTACGATTCACGGGGTCACAAAGAGTCGGACACGACTGAGTGACTGAACTGAACTGAATGAAGTGTTTGTAAAAACTGATGAATTAACAATTTAACCCAGTGGCTCAGCGGTAAAGAATCTGCTTGCCATGGCAGGAGATGCGGGTTCAATTCTTAGGTTGTTAAGATCTCCTGGAGAAGGAAACGGCAACGCATTCCCTTATTACTGACTGAAAAATTCCATAGGCCGAGGAGCCTGGCAGGCTGCAGTCTGTGGAGTCACAAAGAGTCGGATAAGACTGAGCACGCATACACGCTCATGTTTTACTAAAGTATCAACAGGTTGTTGGAAAGCAAAACATTTGAAGGTGAAGCAACCGCACATCGTTTGTGAATGTATTTTGTTTTCTGATTTAGTTTCAGAACGAAACATTAAGGAAATATGAGGACTAATAATGTGAGTTAACATTTTATTGGTCCCTTCAAAGCACGGTTTGCTACAGCCCTTGAGCCAAATACTGCCTCCTCTAGCTTTTATAAGTAAAGTTTTATTGGGATATAACCACATATGTTTGTTACCTATTGTTTATGACTGCGTTCACATTCATATTTTTACATATTTGAGTTAAAAGAAAGCTTCTTTAATTTTAAAAAGAGCACACTGCAATCTGTGACAACTTGATAAATTTGGGAAGATATTACAAATGTGGGAACAAATAAACAAAAACTGAAACCACTTGGAAATTTAAAATATCTGATCAAAATTTAATACAAAGAAAAAAATCAAAACCATAGTTTGTACCAGGAATTTCAGAAAAGAGCAATACTTATTATGCTTCCTACAAAAATATGCTGCCAAAACTACATATTTCATTATTTCATTACATAAAGAATGAAAATAAATGATTGAAGGCATTTAATTAAAAGAAAATAAACAACATGAAAATCTGAGGTAAGCAGAGGTGAAGGAGGAATTAAAAAAGAAAAAGTAGGCTCAAAAGACATGTAAGATTAATAGTTGGAAAGCAAACAGGTAACAGGATAGGATGAGCCAATAGCTAATAAAATCAATTAAAAATAGATGTAAAATATTTTGAAAGGCACTTAACAACAGAGCTACATAAAACTAAAGAAAAATATATCCATCATCAAAATCATAAAACAAAAGCTGACTGAGTTTAGAAGAGAAATACACAAATCCACAATTATAGTTGGCTACTTCCATAACTCTTTTCCTTGTAATTGCCAGAACAGTAAAGAAAATCACTAAAACTAGAGAATACCTGAACAAAACCATAAACCAACTTGTCCTAACTAGCACTTCTAGCACACTGTACCTAATAATAGCAAATTTCATATTATTTCATGGGCACTTGGCACATTCACCACAACAGACCATATACTAGCCCGTAAAACAAATCTCAGTAAATATAAAAGAACTGCAATCACAGAAAATGTGCTTTCTGATAATAGTGGACTTAAACTAAAAATCAACAGCAGAAAGATATCTGAAAGTACCCCCATATTTGTAAATAACACAAAAAACACTTGAAAATTCTTTCCATGGGTTAAAGAATAAATCGCTAGTGAAGCTAAATTGTACTGAATTGGCTGAAAATGAAAACACAGAATGTTCAACTATGAGGAATAGTGGGAGACAGTGAAAGCTGTACTTAAACAGAAATTTATAGCATTAAATTGCCTGTATGAGAAAATAAGAAAGTTCTTCTATCAAAAATTTAAGCTGAACATTAAGAAACTAGAAAAAGAAAGGCAGATTAAATATAAAGGAAGCAGAAGAAAGGAAATAATAAAGAGATGCCAATGAAATTGAAAATGGAAAACCAATGGAGACAAGTGATAAAATCAAAAGTTGATTCTTTAAAAAAAAAGATAAATAAATAAAAATGACAAACTCCTAGCCAGACAGACCATCAAAGAAAAGAGGAAAGTTACAAATCATAAATTTCAAGAATGAAAGAGGACACATCACTACATATCCTTGAAATATTAAAAATAAAAAGGGACTGTTATAAACAACTTTATGTCAATAAATTTGATAGCATAAATAAGTTGTTTGCAAGACAAACTACCAACATTCACTCAAAAATAATTAGCTAACCCAAATTATCCACTTATTAAGTAAGCTGGATTTGTAATTTAAATACCTTTCCACAAGAAAAATCCAGATCCAAATGGTTTTATTAGGGAATTCTACCAAAAATTTAAGGAAAAAAATAATAGAAGAGAAATGGAGTATTTTTAATAGGTGATGCTGGAATAAAAGTGTGCATGCTAAGTTGTTTCACATAGGCTGCAGCCTGCCAAGCACCTCTGTCCATGAGGATTCTCCAGCAAGAACGCTGGAGTGTGTTGCCATGCCCTCCTCCAGGGGATCTTCCCAACCAGGGATTGAACCCCCAGGTCTCTTACAGCTAACCTGCATTGGCAGGTAAGTTCTTCACCACTAGTGCCACCTGGGAACAAACATCTATATATAAAAAATGAAACTTGATCCATACCTCAACACCATATACAATAAGCAACTAAAAACAAAACACAGGAAAAACATTTCATGACTCTGAATTAGGTCAACCTTTTTTTTTTTTTTTTTTAGATATGACACAAAAAGCATAAACAAAAATAATCTGTGATTATTCGGAGTTCATCAGAATTAAAAACTTCTACTCTTCCAATGATGCTGTCAAGAAAATAAAAAGAGACAGGGACAAGATATTCGCAAAACATCCATCTGAAGAAAGGACTAGTATTCAGAATATTATATAAAAAGCTCTTGAAACTCAATAATATGAAACAATCCAATTTTTAAAATGGGCAAGTGATGTGAACAAACACCTCTCCAATGAAGCTGTGCAGAAAGCAGTAACCCATGAAAAATCCTTACAGCAATTAATTAGTCAGGGAAAACCAAGCTAAAATCATAATAAGATCTTAGCTCTCATCCATTCACCTATTCCTATGGCCAAAGGAGAGTGGAAAATGCAAAGTCCTGACAAGGATGTGCAATAATAGGGATGCTATTGGGAACACACAATAAAGCTGCTTTGCAAAACTTAAAGGTGGTTTCTGATAAAGTTAAACATATTAACACACTTTACATATAACCCCAAAACACTCAATCCTGGATAGTGAAATGAGAGAAATAAAGGTAAATGTCTCCTGCACAAATATACACGGCACTTGTGTTTACAGTAGACAACTACTGGAAGCCACCCACATGGCCACCCATGAATAAATAAACCGGAGCATTTTCAGACAACAAAACATTCCTCAACAAATAGGAAACAAATGAGACGAGTGCTAGCTAAACTTACTGTGGTAATTATTTTGCAATATATACATATATCAAATCATTACATTGAACATCTTAAAACAATGCTCTATATTAATTACATCTCTATAAAACTGGAAAGAAAAAGAAATAAACTACTGAGACATACAATAATGTGGATAAACCCTGAAAATATTATGCCTCATGAAAGAAATCAAACTCATAAAGCTACATCGTGTGGGATTCTACTTATGTGACAGTCCGGAAACAGCAAAACTATAGGGAGAAAAATCAGATCAGTGGTTTCTAGGGCCTGGGGAGGAGGAATTGATTACAAAAGGGCGTAGGGAAACTGTGGGGGGAGGAGCTGGAAATATTCTGTCGCTATAGTGGTGGTGATTATAGAACTGCACACATTTCCAAACACATTAAACTGTCCTGCTAAAAGGGATAATTTTTATTATATGCAAACAATACTTTTCAAAAACCTTAATTAATGTAATACTTTATGGGAAAAGGCAAATAATGTGGACAAAGATGGAATTAAAATGATATAGCCCAGCATTTTCCCTAACTCTACCACTCTTCTACCTGAAAATCTTGATGAAGTTCTAAGTAACCAGAAACTAACCAATTTAACTTAAAAGGGGAAGCCCTGAATAAATCAATAAATGTAAACTAAACTAAACCACACATGACTTGTGTTCTCCTCCTCCAAGAACCAGGGGACATACTTTTATGAACAAATATTTTCAGATATTTAAGATACATAATGTTTGTATCAATGAAATGGTATTAAGCCATGGAAAAAGGAAATACAAACTTAAGAATTCCTGTTTTTAAAGCCAGTCTAACATACAGAACAAAATTTCACAGATACACTTTAAAATCCTCAGGCTAAACTTAGAAACGTGGAGGTAAAAAGTTCTAAGTTAAATGCTGTCAACCTAATAACCCATTAAAATAACTATACCTTATGATGAAATCGGGTTTATTATGACTCTACAAGATGATTCAACATTAGGAAATGTGCCTTCTTTCATTATAACATTTAAGAGGTCTTTCATTATAACATTTAAGATGCTTTCTGATTCCAGTGTTTGTGATCTTTCCGCTTATCTCATGCAGCTCCCCTGCAATGAACTCTGCTTAAATATCACCTCCTCAGCACAGCCTTCTCAAACTATATTCTTTGTTTTTCACTGAAGTATAGTTTATTTGGGCATCTTAGGTGGTGTTAATGGTAAAGAACTCACCTGCAAATGTAGACATAAGAGACATGGCTTCGACTCCTGGGTCGGAAAGATCCCTTGGAGGACAGCATAGCAATCCTCTCCAGTATTCTTGCCTGGAGAATCCCACGGACAGAAGAGCCTGGTGGGCTACAGTCCATAGCGTTGCAGAGTCAGGTGTGACTGAAGTGACTTAGCACGCACACAGTTGATTTACAATGCTGTGTTAGGTTCAAGTGTGCAGCAAAATGATTCAGATATATATAAATATTGATATACATATTCTTTTTTAGATTTTTTTATTATATGTTATTACAAAATACTCGATATAGTTCTCTTTGCTACATAGTAGGTCCCTGTTGGCAATCTACTTTATCTACAGTAATGTGTATATTTAATCCCAAACTCTTAATTTATCCCTCCCTGCCCCTTCTCCTTCCCCTGTGGTAACCAGAAGTTTGTCAAACTAAATTCTTTGAAATTTCACCTCCCTTCCAATCTAACACTGTCACTCACCAGGAAGACAGAGACTTTCTTTACTGCTTACAGGATTGCCTGGCCCCACTCAATCAATCATTACTTTGCATGAATGTCAATAGTTACTCTTTAAAAACATTCGGTATAAATTCATGATTAAAAAAACTTGGTAAAATAGAAATAAATGACTGCTTTTTAACATGATACAAAAGAAAGAAATCTTAAGTCCAAATCTTGCTTCATATTTAATGTTGAAATAATGCAAGATCTTCCATTAGATTAGAACCAGATGAGGCTGACCTCTATTCTGGGCACAACTGCCAAAGAAATTAAACAAGAGGATTAAATATAAGGTATGTCTGTTGTTAAAATGGAGGTAAAATGATTATTATTTTTAAGTTCAGCCTTGGTGAATCAGCTGGAAAACAAATTAGAAAAAAAAAACCAAACAGAAAAATTTACTAAGGTGGCTGGTTACAAAATTAATACGAAAAAAGCCATTAGTTTCACAATGTACAACAAATAGAAAATATAATGGAAGTAATGATCTGTTTGAAAATGTAATATAAGAAAAATACTATACCTGAAAGTCAATAGAAAAAAAAAAATCTAGAAACAAGCTTAAATAGAAATGTGAATGAAAACAGCTACAGGAATAAAGCTAAGCAAATCTATTCAGAAAGATAAAAAATTTCTTCATGATGTCATAACTAGATGTTGGATAAGAAAGTATTATTAAGGTTATCAAGTCTTCCTAAATTAATATATATATTCAATACAATTACAATATAAATTCAATAGGGTTTATATTGCAACTTAACAATATTCTTTACCACTTATCTGGAAAAATAAATAGGTGAGAATATCCAGCTGCTGCTGCTGCTGCTAAGTCGCTTCAGTCGTGTCTGACTCTGTGCAACCCCATAGACAGCAGCCCACCAGGCTCCCCCGTCCCTGGGATTCTCCAGGCAAGAACACTGGAGTGGGTAGCCATTCCCTTCTCCAGGGGATCTTCACAACCCAGGGATCGAACCCAGGTCTCCCACATGGCAGATGGATTCTTTACTGATTGAGCCACCAGGAAAGCCCAAGAATACTGGAGTGCATAGCCTATCCCTTCTCCAGCAGATCTTCCCAACCCAGGAATCAAACTGGGGCCTCTTGCATTGCAGGCAGATTCTTTACCAGCTGAGAATGGGCAATAACAGAGAATATTAGTTAAATAGTTGGGCTCTAGGTTGTAATTCCAGCCCTGCCTTTTCTAGCAATGGGATGACAGGAAAGTTACTTAACTTTTTGGAAAGTACTCTTCTCCTGTGTAGTGAATGAAAAATAGAGTAATGGTAGTAATTGCCATAAATGCTTTTGATACAATCAAAGAAAATCATGTATAGAAATATTGGGATTCCCAGGTGACTCAATACTAAAGAATCTACATGCCAATGCAGGAGGCATAACAAACATGGGTTTGATTCCTGGGTCAAGAAGATTCCCTGGAAGAGGAAATGCCAATCCACTCCAGTATTCTTGCCTGGAAAATCCCATGGACAGAGAATCCTGGTGGCCTACAGTCTATGGGGTCACAAGAGTCAGACACCACTTAGTGCATGTATACACACACACACAAATATACCACAAGGGCTGACATCTGACATTTAATAAATGTTCAATTATTATACACATATATACATACAAATTAATATAAACATAAACACACATATATATAATTATATATAAAATCAAGTTAGAAAAGATACAGTATTAAGACAACTACTTATAGATCTAGGACAAACTATACACACACTTTTGATGCATACATGAGGACATTCATTTCCACCTTTATTTATAATGATGAAACATAATTAGATCACAAGATTAAGAAAAATCTGGTAAGCGTACACGTAGCGTGTGAGTGTTCAGTCGTGTCCAGCTCTTTGCGATTCCATGGACTATGGTGCACCAAGCTTCTCTGTCCATGGGATTTCCCAGGCAAGAATACTGGAGTGGGTTGCCATTTCCTACTTCAAGGGATCTTCCCAACCCAGGTATCAAACCCACATCTCCTGCGTCTCCTGAATTGGCAGACAGATTATTTTCCACTGTGCCACTTGTGAAACCCCCATACGTGTGACCTGCATGGTATGCAATACTCAGCAGTCAATAAAGACGAATCTGGGAGATCTCTACAGTCTGATATGGAAAGATAACCTGGGTTTTTTTTGTTTGTTTTTCTCCATTTTCCATGGAGAATTCCATGTACTGTATAGTCCAAGGGGTCGCAAAGAGTCGGACACAACTGAGTGACTTTCAGTCACACTCTGAATTTATACACACACACACACACATATATATAATTACATATATAATTCTGTTCTTCTTCTGGATTCTATTCTGTTGTATTGCCTGTTGGTCTATTCTGCACTATAACCATATTTTTTAAATTGGTATAGTTGCTTTACAAAGTTTTACTGGTGTTGGGTGTACAACAAAGTGGATCAGCTATATGTATACATACATCTCTTCCCTACTGGACCTCCCTCCCACTCCTAGAATATTGTTGAATGAAGACAAATAGGTGATAGAGTGACAGGCAGGTAACAGGAACCCACAACGTACAACTGTGTTCATGAATTTAATTGCCTTCTCTTTCTATGGTGCGTTGAATGGTGACCCCTAAAAGATATGTCCACTGGGAAGCTGCAACTCTGACCTTGTTTGGAAATTGGGTCTTTGAAGATGTTTCTAGGTTAAGGATTTCAGGAGTAGATTGACCTGGATCTGGGTGAGCCCTAAAACCAATGACAAGTGTCCTTACGAAAGAAGAGAGGGGTGTATGATACAGGAAGGAGAAGCGCATGTGAGGATGGAGGCAGAGACTGGACTTATGTGAACACAAACGGGGGAAATGCAAGGACTGTGGGCAGCCGCGAGGAGCTGGGAGAGAGGCGTGAAGCAAATTCTCCCCAGAGTCTTAAGAAGGATCCAACCCTGTAATACCTTGACTTTGGACTTCAGGCTCCAGAACCGTGAGAGAACAGATGTCTGCTGTTTCTTAAGCCACCAGATTTGTGGTAATTTGTTACAAATGTCACAGGAAACTAGCATACTTTCCAACCTCATCAAATCCCAGTATTTGTCTTT
Source organism: Oryx dammah (assembly GCF_014754425.2). Lineage (NCBI taxonomy): Eukaryota > Metazoa > Chordata > Mammalia > Artiodactyla > Bovidae > Oryx > Oryx dammah. The sequence continues at coordinate 12,264,345 of NW_024070194.1, read as the reverse complement.
GAAAATCCCCTCATTCACCATGTCCTTCAGCTCCTCCCCACTCTCTCACCCCAGAAACCACTGGTCTTCTATTTGCTGCCCATAAGTTAAATAGAAGAAATTGCCTGCGACCTGACCGTATGCACAATTCATGGCTGAGTCTGCCAGTATCTGCTTTGTCAGCTTTTGATTCACCAGTTAGAGAGATAATAGTGTTATCTGTATAGAGCAATGGTGTCCAATAATAGGGAAATGGGTAAGTAAATTAGGGTCCATCAACTTGATGAAATATTACATCGGCCCTGAGTAAGATAATGATAAAGACTAGCAGCGTGGGGGGAAAAAAGGGTTTTGATGTAACACTGAGTGAAAGAAAGTATGTTATCAGATCATATCTACAGTTTAATAATAAACATGAAAAAAAATTCTTCCTACAGGTAAGCCTGGACTTTAGCTTGATTTTTTTAGGCCCTGGGAAGGTGGGTATGTTTCTTTCTCCTTGCATTTAGTCTTAGGGATGTAATGGTGTTTGTGCTAGAGTAAAATAGAAAACAAAAAGGTCACCAATGCCCATGGGTTTCCTAAATACATCAGAAGATACAGTTTAAAAACAAAAGTGGGGGGTAGTGAAGCATCACCAAGCAGGGACTGGTGGTCCAGTGGTTAAAACCTCGCCTTCCAATGCAGGAGGTTCAGGTTTTATCTCTGGCAGGGGAGCTAAGATCCCACATGTCTTGTGGCCAAAAAGTCAAAACACAAAACAAACAGTACTATAACAAAATCAACAGACTTTAAAAACAGTCCACATTTAAAAATAAAATCTTAAAAAAACAAACAAACAAAACCAAAACATCACTAAGCAAAAGGCACTGTTTCAAAGCTCTACCAAACTGTCAAGGAGGACTGGCTGGAACTGTCTTTCAGTATCAGTTCAGTCGCTCAGTCACATCCAACTCTTTGCAACCCCATGGACTGCAGCACACCAGGCTTCCTTGTCCATCACCAACTCCTGCAGCTCACTCAACCTCATAGCCATTGAGTCAGTGATGCCATCCAACCATCTCACCCTCTGTTGTCCACTTCTCTCTCTGTCTTCAATCTTTCCCCACATCAGGGTCTTTTCCAATAAGTCAGTTCTTCATATCAGGTGGCCAAAGTATTGCAGCTTCAGCATCAGCCCTTCCAATGAATATTCAGGACTGATTTCCTTTAGAATGGACTGGTTTGGTCTCTCTGCAGTCCAAGGGATTCTCAAGTCTTCTCCAACACCATAATTCAAAAGCATCAATTCTTCGGTGCTTAGCTTTCTTTATAGTCCAACTCCCACATCCATACACAACTACTGGAAAAAACATAGCTTTGACTAGATGGACCTTTTTCATGTTGGTCATAACTTTTCTTCCAAGGAGCAAGTATCTTTTAATTTCATGGCTACAGGCACCATCTGCAGGGATTTTGGAGCTCAAAAATATAAAATCTGTTACTGTTTCCATTGCTTCCTCATCTATTTTGCCGTGAAGTGATGGGATCAGACGTCATCTTAGTTTTCTGAATGTTGAGTTTTAAGCCAACTTTTCCACTCTCTTCTTTCACTTTCCTCAAGAGACTCTTTAGATCCTCTTTAATTTCTGCCACAAGGGTGGTATCATCTGCATATCTGAGGTTGTTGATATTTCTCCCAGCAATCTTGATTCCAGCTTGTGCTTCATCCAGTCTGGCATTTCTCATGATGTACTCTGCATAGAAGTTAAATAAGCAGGGTGACAATATACAGCCTTGATGTACTCCTTTTCCTATTTGGAACCAGTCCATTGTTCCATGTCCAATTCTAACTGTTGCTTCTTGACCTGCATACAGATTTCTCAGAAGGCAGGTCAGGTGGTCTAGTATTCCCATCTCTTAAAGAATTTTCCACTGTTTGTTCTGATCGACACAGTCAAAGGCTTTAGCATAGTCAATGAAGCAGAAGTAAATGTCTTCCTGGAATTATCTTGCTTTTTCTATGATCCAAGGATACTGGCAATTTGGTCTCTGGTTCCTTTGCCTTTTCTAAATCCAGCTTGAACATCTGAAAGTTCTTGGTTCATGTACTGTTGAAATCTTGCTTGGAGAATTTTGAGCATTACTTTGCTAGCGTGTGAAATGAGTGGAGTTGTGAGGTAGTGTGAACATTCTTTGGCATTGCCTTTCTTTGGGATTGGAATGAAAACTGACGTTTTCCAGTCCTGTGGCCGCTGCTGAGTTTTCCAAATGCGCTGGCATGTTGAGTGCAGCACTTTCACAGCATCATCTTTCAGGATTTGGAACAGCTCACCTGGGATTCCATCACCTCCACTAGCTTTGTTCATAATGATGCTTCCTAAGGCCCACTTGACTTCGCACTCTGGGATGTCTAGCTCTAGGTGAGTGATCACATCACTGGGGTTATCTGGGTCATGAAGATCTTTTTTATATAATTCTTCTGTGTATTCTTGCCACCTCTCTTAATATCTTCTGGTTCTGTCTGGTCTATACCATTTCTGTCCTTTATTGTGCCCATCTTTGCATGAAATGTTCCCTTGGCATCTCTAATTTTCTTGAAGAAATCTCTAGTGTTTCCCATTCTATTGCTTCCCTCTATTTCTTTGCATTGATCACTGAGGAAGGCTTTCTTATCTCTCCTTGCTATTCTTTGGAACTCTGCATTCAGATAGGTATATCTTTCCTTTTCTCCTTTGCCTTTAGCTTCTCTTCTCCGCTATCTGTAAGGTCTCCTCAGATGACCTTTCAGTGTGGAGTCTTGTATTTTTGAATTAGACTCAAGTTCTGATTGACAAATTCACAGTGATTAAAAAAATCTGCCTGCCAGTGCAGAAGACGTGGGAGATGTGGGTTCAATCCCTGGGTTGGAACGATCCCCTGGAGTAGGAAATGGCAACCCACTTAGTATTCTTGCCTGGAAAGTTCCATGGACAGAGAGAAGCCTAGTGGGCTACAACTCATGGTGTTGCCAAGAGTCAGACACAATTAAGCACGCACATGTCTATCATACACAAGCTTGGATTGGCAAATTCCTAGTAAATCTGACCGACCACTGGGTACGACACAACCACAGGTCACCCTGTGTCCCAGGCTGTCCATGACCTGGCCATCTTGGATATCAGCTCTACCTCAAACTCCTGTGCTCTTCCTCTCGAGAATCCCCCGTGAATTCTCAGACACCCCCCTTTTTTTTCTTCCCTGCCAACACACAAAAAAGGGCTATCCCTTTACCTCTTCTTCTGTTTTGGAACAAAAAAGCTACCTGGCCATTCTTCAAGGTTTAGCTTGAGTACAAACCTACCCTTAAGTCTCTGGAGATTTCCCTGGTCAGGCTCATTTCTTGTGTGTGCTTCCAAAAGAAACCTTGGGTTCGTGCAGACAGACAGAGTTCTAAAAATACACCCTGTTCCACGAGGTCACTTGCAGCTCAGAATCTTGTAGACTGGCCTGCTTCCCTGCTCTTGCCTCTCTGATATTCCAGGCCAGGTGCAGAAAACCTCAGGGCAGCTAGACTTTCAGGTTCATGGCCTGTGGTGATATCAAGGGCAGGGAGACCTCCAACAGCACCTTATGAATGAATGATGGAGGCAAAAGTCCATGTGTAGTGGGCCGACGAATGAATGGGAGGGAGAGGAAGTGGAAACAGTTCCTTGAGAATGTATTAGTTTCCTCCCGCTGCAGTAACAAACTACCACAATCCAGGTGACTTTGCAAGAGGCATTTATTTTCTGACAGTTATGGGCTCTAGAACTCTGAAATCAAGACGGACAGGGCCATGATCTTTCTGAAGGCTTTAGAGGAGGATACTTTTAGTGCTTGCCAACCAACCCTGACATTCTAGACACGTAAGTCTAGTCTCCTCCTTTGTGGCCCTGTGGTCTTCTCCCTTTGTGTGTGGCTGTGTCCAAATTTCCGTTCTCCCCACCGCAGGTCCACTCACCCCGCATCACCTCACCATAATGTAACTCCACCTGCACAGGTCCTATTTCTAAATAAAGTCATATTCACAGGTACTAAAGGTTAGGATGTTAACTTCTCTTTTTTGGGGAGGATGAAATTCAAACTACCACAGACAGTGAGCTTCCTGGACTTTTTAGAGATAAAGTAAGAAAATAACAGCTAGATAAAAATAACAATATAGAGCAAAATAATGGAGAAAATAATATCTGTTACATTTTAAAAGCTCATTTCTATTTTGAGGCAAACATTAGTTCCTGCCTAACACAGTCAAAGTGCATGAATAATATGGAGGTACATTCTGAAGGAGGTCAACCCTGGGATTTCTTTGGAAGGAATGATGCTAAAGCTGAAACTCCAATACTTTGGCCACCTCATGTGAAGAGTTGACTCACTGGAAAAGACTTTGATGCTGGGAGGGATTGGGGGCAGAAGAAGGGGACAACAGAGGATGAGATGGCTGGATGGCATCACTGACTCGATGGACACGAGTTTGAGTGAACTCCGGGAGTTGGTGATGGACAGGGAGGCCTGGCATGCTGCGATTCATGGGGTCGCAAAGAGTCGGACACGACCGAGCGACTGAACTGAACTGAACTGAAGGAAGCCTGATGTTTCCTGATCCCCTACAATGTTCCAGGGGTTCTTACATACAAACTCATTTCATCCTCACAGTGATATAGTCAGGCATTCATAGCCCCCTTGTACAAATGAGGAAACTGAAATCTGGCTACTGAGTACTTCAACTGTGGACAGTACAGATTGAAATGTGCTATAAGTGGAAAACACACACCGTGTTTCAAACTCTGTGCATAAAAAGAGCGAAAAATATCTCAGTATTTTTATATTAACTACATGTTAAAATGAGACTATTTTGGATTTACTGGGTTAGGAAAACATTACTAAAATTAAAAATTTTTTTGTTTCTTTACTTTTGTTTTTTTAATACAGCTACTAGAAATGATTGGATTTATACCCATAGGTCCCAATGTTACTCTATTGAGAGGTGTTCTAACAAGATAGAGCTGAGAAGAACAAGAGTCTGTGTTAGATCCAGAATTAGGACTCCCAGACTGATCATGTGTTTCCCCTTAGGTCTCTGCCTCCACAGTGAAGAGCACAAGTTAGAAAACAGTGTTTCACAAACAATGTACAAACGATTAACAAACACAGAGGGAAGAATGAACCTAGTCTGCAATCCATGTGTGGTTTGTGGCTGCCACAATGAAAGATAAGAGGAACATGGTGATCAGCTTGCTCTCAGAATCAATGTCTAAATCAGATCAGAACAGAGGGATGCAGATTACCTGTATGGGGAAGCAGGGCTTCTAGAAGATCAGGACATCTGATGTTCAGAGAAAGGGATCTGCCAGTCAGTAGCACCAGCCAAGTCAGGGAAGTCCCTGCGATGGCCCATACCCCAGCCTCATCCACGGGAGAGGCTGTCCTGGCTGGAAGACATGGCTGCCATGTGGTCCTTGGGTTGGTGGAGGTAGAGGCCACTAAAAACTCAAATCTGTCTCCTCTTGCCTTTGACAAAGGCTCCCAAGCTGTCATAAGGGCTACCTCCTATTACAACTCAAACATCAGCTTCAGGAGGAGACAGAGGCTCAGCACATAGTAACTGCTCAATAAACACAGAATGAGTGAGCACATGAATGAATGAATGACTTCCCATGGGGTGCTGCCTATAGCGAGAGACTGTGACAGTTGTGAGGTTGGTTTTTGCTGTGAAAATACACGTGTGGCTTTGTGCTTGCATGTACTGTGTGTGTTTCAGCATTACAACTGCTCGGGCAGGTCCACCCTGCCCAGTGTGTTACAACCAGAGGTCCAGCCTGCCTTGCCAGGGCCGGGATCAAGTCCAAGCCTGGCTGCACATGCACGTGATTTGCCTGATCACAGGAGCAACTCAGACTTGAGTGGAGCAGGAAGGAGCGCCCAGGTACCAGCCAGGGCAGGGACAGCAGAAAAGGGCCAGACTGGGGTGTGGAGTGCAGGTAAATATATATCTAGAGTTTCTCCCGTTTGGGGACAGTTCTGTTTTAGACCCTCTCCCCAAACAGAACTTGGCTCATGAACCATGTAAAGAGGAGAGACCCAGTCTGACTTGCCCACAGACTCTGGGTGATGTTGAGTCAGTCATTTTTGGAGACAGGGACCTGGCCTGTATATGGAAGAATAATTACATGGTTCATCATCCACTGTCCTTTCTAAGGCATCCTCCATTTGTCCTAACCTGCAGAGCTCACCTTGTTCCAGGCACCTCACTGACCTCAGCCTCCTTCCAACTGAGGCTTCTCGGCCAACAGCCCTTCTGACCAGAGCATGGGTTATGATACACCACTAATGGGGGAGAGCGTAAACCCAGAAAAAATTAGGTGGCTCTCCTCTTTGATATCATAATCATAGCTTGCAATGCATCTAAAGGAAATAAAGTAAAAGGAAAAAGCAATACACAAAGCTGTTTACGAAGCCTCATTTATACTGGAGAAATTCTGGAGACTGAGTGAATGTCACAGACGGTGCAGCTAAGTAAATCGTGGTCAGGCCACTTGATGGGACATTATGCAGCCGTTAAAATGCTAATAATGTTATAACTATGATATACTTTTCAGTGGGGAAAAATCATTAAAAACTATAGAGATGCAATAATTACAACTATATAAAAATTTCATACGCAGAGAGACAGCAACTAGGAGGAGGCATGGAAAAAGAAAAATGTGAGATTCTGAGTAACTGAAATTGTTTTCCTTCTCTGTTACTATTCTCACATTTTATAAATATAAGCCACTAACTTCTGATTACAAATTTAAGGTTTGTGCTAAAATCCAAGTTAACAGCTCTGTGTGGATCTCAATTCATGTGGTATCTGCTGAACCAACCAAATGATAAGGAGATGTGAGAGGGACTGACCTCAAGATATTTCTTTGCCCTAGCAAATATTTTTGTTGCTACTCTATCAGTGACTTTGGACACCCAGGCTGTCCCAAACCTCCACAAAAGAAACTTGGCTTTTCTCAGCTGGAATCCAGTATCACAGGTGCACTTTTTTCTGGGCCACAGTCTCAATTCACTGATAGAGACTTAACAAAGACAGAAATGCAGCATTCAAGGGTATACCAAGGATGTTGCTACCTAAGACTCCTATACGTCAGGATGTGTTTCACACCCATGGGTTCCTGAGCCCCTAGCAGAAAACACCAGGGCTGATCATTAAGGACTCATAGCTCCTTCTCACTCTCCAGCTGAGTGATATGGGTCTGATGGAGTTGGCAGGTTGGTAGAGGGGGAATTCTGTCTCTCTAAAGCCTCAAATAGCAATCGTGATGACCTACTCAGGGCCTAATTTGGGGATGATGTTCTCATTTACGCGTGTGACTGAAGTTCTAGCATGATTAACTGGTGTCACTGGATTCAGTGTCTGTGGGGATGATGTGACAGCCATCAGACCACACCAAGCACAGTGCAATTACAGCAAATTGCAGTGCTCCTGGGCATGGTGAAATAGACTTTGCCATTGCTGCCATGGGCATTTTTTTTTTTTCAGGTGAGGACACAAATGAAAAACAGTCTGTGGCAACATCTTTCCTCCCAAGACAGGAATGCAGGAGGAAATTGAGGATGGCATCAAGATATTACACAGGGAGGTGGTTCTAGTAAGAATCCTAAATTAAAGAGGGGTGAAGGTATGTGATATGTGCATGCAAGAGGGTGGAGTTAGGCAGACAGACAAGGATTAGAAAAGCACAAAGCAAAAGAAAATATCAGGCAGTCTTCCTTCCCATGTTTCTTTGTAACTTACCCCTCCAGCTGAAATTTAATAGGTTGGTTTTGGTTGGGGAGGGGAGGAAAAGAAAGAGCAAATAAAGTCAGGCGATTAGTCAAACATCTCTTGGGCATCCATTATGTGTTAGGTACTGCTGTGGATGTTGGGGGAACATGGGTGAATAAGACGAAGCCCTTGCCGTGAGGTCTAGTGACATCCGCCCATCACTATAATGCAATGACAAATATCCTCCAGAGTACTGTATGGGGAGCGTCTAAACCAGCTGGAGGAGGTGAGAGGCAGTCTCCTTGAAGAATTAGTGCCTGAGATGCCTTGGGGGGCAGGCATCACCCCAGCAAACACGAAGAGGGTAAAGCAGAGGGACCTTGAAAGTAGGGTATCCAAGTGCACAAAGGAACAGAGGTGAACAGCAGCTTCTGCAAGGAGCCACCAATATACAGTGTGGAGCTGCTGGAATATCGAGTTAGAAGCAAGAGATGTCCGGAAAGGAGACAAAAGAGGTCACTGGACACAGGGAACATCCTGGGGGTTACAGTCAGGAGCTCTTGCTACACTCTGCTGGTGGAAGGATGCCAGCATTTGCTGGCCTGTGTGGTTGACAGGTGACTCTGAAAGCGGATGTGGAGGCTGGAGCTTGGAGAAATACGACCAAGCACAGGAAGATCTAGCAGTTGATGGAGGCACGAATCTTGGAGAAGCTGAGGCCCCAACCAAGGCCAAGGTAGGTTGGAGGGGGAAGTTCACAGACTGTAGTGGCTCTCAAATCTGGCTATACAACGGACTCTTATGGGCTCCAAATATATGTATGGCCTGGCTCTGTGCCTGAATTTTCTGATTCAGTAGCTTTAAGCAGGACCTTGACTTCCCCGTCTCTGCAAAACTCCAGGGTTTGAAAACTCAGCCAGGCCTGAAAGTAGCTGATTTGCGTTGTCAGGTCTGCTCTCCCTTTTCCTCTTCCTTCCTTCCTTTTTTTTTTTCTTAAGGGTCTTTATTGAATTTGTTACAATATTGCTTCTCTTTTATGCTTTGGTTTTTTGGCTGTGAGGCATGTAGGACTTTAGCTTCCTGACCAGGGATCCAACCCACACCCTTGCACTGGAAGGCGAAGTCTTAACCACTGGATTTCCAGGAAGTCCCTCTTCCTTCCTTTCTACTAAGCACTTCTACAGAGCTAGGATTCATTAATGCTAAAAAGTACCGTGGAAGTAGAATAAAGAAAAAGGAAAAGGCCATTCATTCATCCTTTTGTTGCTCAGTCGCTCGGTCGTGTCTGACTCTTTGCGAACCCATGGACTGCAGCCCATCAGGCTACTCTGTATATGGGATTTCCCAGGCAAGAATACTGGAGTGGGTTGCCATTTCTGTCTCTAGGGGATCTTCCCGACCCAGGGATCTACCCTGCGTCTCCTGCACTGGCAGGCAGATTCTTTCCCACTGTGCCACCAGGAAAGCCTCATGTGTCCTTTCAGTGTTTCTCAAATGGAAGAACTTTCATGCTCTTAAGCACAGGCGTGTGGATACCCCATGCTGCAGGTTTCCAGCTGGAGAAGCAGTGCCCTGAGCATCATAAAATATCAGGGGCTGGATGTGTTCCACACTGACTGAAACTTCAGATTGAACGTGGTCACTAGGCTTCTGTCAGCATTTTGATTATAGAAATTATCATCCTGTGGCCCAGGATGGTGTCCTTTTATTTAAAGATAGTAATTGATTTGAAAATATGAAACTTCATAAACCACCATGGTTGTTTATAGAGAGCCCTGCCTATTTTGACATTGCTAGATGTTTGAAAAGGTTTCCCCCGACCCACAAAGTTGATTAGAAATGGGAAACTTTTTTCTAGCATTGAGAAATATTATCCTAATTTGCAGTCTGCAGTTTTCCTTTGAGACTGACATACCAGACAGTGCATATTTGTGTCAGATATTCATCTAAGAACCATTCCGTCCCCCCAGATAGCTATTGAGTCATGCATGCTATCCAGCTGCCTAAGAGGGGAAAGGTGGGGTTTTGAATATCTCTTGTTCAGCTGCAGAAATGTTCAAGTTGAATGGGATTTGCAAATAGAAACCATGATGATGAAGCCACCTCTACTAAGGGCCATGAAGCCTCCCCCTTCCACTCTAAATACACCTGCCTTCCCTGCCCACCACCCTGTGCCTGCCCTTGTCTGTCAATAGCGGCTGTGCATCAGGAGACACAGGTTTATCCCTGGGTTGGGAAGATCCCCTGGAGGAAGAAAAAACAACCTACTCCAGTATTCTTGCCTGGGAAATCCTATGGACAGAGGAGCCTGGTGGGCTACAGTCCATGGGGTCTCGAAGAATTCGACATGACTAGGTGACTGAGCGTGGAACTTATGCTCAATGTGTTGACAGCTCTAGTTGGGAAGACACAATGTGGAGAGTTTCTAGGCCAAGGCTGGTTCGAGGCTTCAGTCCCCTCTTTGTCCCAAGGTTGCCTCTCTAACCCCATCTGCAAGCTCATGGCCACCTAGTCAAGTGAGTTGGGCATGACTGGGAAACTCAGATCCACTGCACAATTATTTATTGACTGCCTTTGGAGAAAGCACAGTGACTACCTAGGTAAGTGGACAGACTCTGTCATCAAAGCTGGTAAGAAATACTAATGACAAGTTATCATCTAATTACCACTTAGGTGATCTTAGGCAAATGATACTGTTTCTTTAAGCCATAGTGTCAACAGGGATAATGACCCTCCCATTGAGAAACCTATATGCAGGTCAGGAAGCAACAGTTAGAAATGGACATGGAACAACAGACTGGTTCCAAATAGGAAAAGCAGTACGAAAAGGCTGTATATTGTCACCCTGCTTATTTAACTTATATGCAGAGTACATCATGAGAAATGCTGGGCTGGAAGAAACACAAGCTGGAACCAAGATTGCCGGGAGAAATATCAATAACCTCAGATATGCAGATGATACCACCCTTATGGCAGAAAGTGAAGAGGAACTAAAAAGCTTCTTGATGAAAGTGAAAGAGGAGAGTGAAAAAGTTGGCTTAAAGCTCCACATTCAGAAAACGAAGATCATGGCATCTGGTCCCATCACTTCATGGGAAATAGATGGGGAAACAGTGTCAGACTTTATTTTTTAGGGCTCCAAAATCACTGTAGATGGTGACTGCAGCCATGAAATTAAAATATGCATACTCTTTGGAAGAAAAGTTATGACCAACCTAGACAGCATATTCAAAAGCAGAGACATTACTTTGCCAACAAAGGTCCGTCTAGTCAAGGCTATGGTTTTTCCAGTAGTCATGTATGGATGTGAGAGTTGGACTGTGAAGAAGCTGAGCATGGAAGAATTGATGCTTTTGAACTGTGGTGTTGGAGAAGACTCTTGAGAGTCCCTGGACTGCAAGGAGATCCAACCAGTGCATTCTAAAGGAGATCGGTCCTGGGCGTTCTTTGGAAGGAATGATGCTAAAGCTGAAACTCCAGTACTTTGGCCACCTCATGTGAAGAGGTGACTCATTGGAAAAGACTAATGCTGGGAAGGATTGGGGGCAGGAGGAGAAGGGGATGACAGAGGATGAGATGCCTGGATGGCATCACCGACTCGATGGACGTGAGTTTGAGTGTACTCTGGGAGTTAGTGATGGACAGGGAGGCCTGGCGTGCTGCAGTTCATGGGATCGCAAAGAGTTAGACAGAACTGAGTGACTGAACTGAACTGAACTTGAAGGGCTATAAGACTTATGATAAAGTCCATGATGAGAAGCACCCTCAGTGATCCATGGTAATGATAACAGGGCTCTTGATGGGTCCCACTGGGGGGGAAAAAAAAAAAAAAGATGTGTAATCCAAGCAGAGCTTAATAAATGAAGTATTTACACTGTAGGAGATGATGGGAAGAAAAGCCCAGGCAGTGCGGGGGCATTTAGTAAGGGAGAGAGCAGTGGAGGAAGGAGTAGGTTCAAGAACCTGGAAGGTCACCCTGAGAGGAACTGTGACTCTCCCTGAGGTTGCTGGAGCAGTTATCACACCCTTTCCCCTCTCTTCCTGTCCTTTCCAGGGCACTCCTTTGGCTGAACAGAAGGTAAGAAGTCAAAACAGGTCAGTGATTCCTGAGAGTCTGTCTCCTGAGTCAGAGAGCAGGTATAGAAGAATGGACGGACCTCGAGGAAGGAAGGGGAAGTTCCTGCAGCGCTGGCTACTGCCATTCATGGAAGACCTGCCATAGGCCAGCTCCTGAGAACTCAACAGAGAACAAAATATTGGGCTGGCCAAAGAGTTTGTCTGGGATTTTCCATAAGATGTTGGCCAACTCAGCAGATTCTCAAATTCTTAAGAATTTTGAGCTTTGTCGTAGAAGTATATAGAAACAAACGATAACAGTATTGGGCAATAGATGCTATTATAACGTAACAAGAAAGAATCTCGAGACCAGGTGTTTCCAAAAACCAGTGTCCCTGAAAGAACCCTGAGCCCTCAGGGTGCTGAAGGAAGGACTGCCTTTAAAAGCAAGGAAGGAGGCATTGAGAAAGTGTATACTAAGCAGAGGAAGACAAGAACAGCAGGAATGTGATATGGCTGTCAGGTAAAGCCTATGGATTTGGGAAGGAGGGGATAAGAAAAGGGGAGGATGCTGGGGAGGCCAGCAAGAGCTGGGTCATTCATACAGGGACCTGTCAGTCAAGTTAGAGAAGAGTTCAGATTCTTCTCTCTTGAGAGCCACTGAGATCGACAGTGGGATTTCTTAAACCGTGGAATGACTAGTAAGATATGGGTTTCAGCAAAAATGGTTCTTACCTCAAGGAAAAAGGTATTGGTTTTAATGACCCTGACCCCTAAGAAGTGGCATCTAGGTCCACCGATGTAACTGGGCAGGGGAAGAACCTCACTGCAGCTTAGGGAAATCCTGAGATAGAGCAGGCATATGGCAGGGAGATCGTGGTTCTAAAACTGAGGCTCCCAGCAAATGTTCCTAGAATGACAGCAAACCTCAGGCAGAAGCTAACTTAGAGCTGTGCTTGTCATGCTGTAATGGGCATCGGATCACCTGGGGATCTTATAACGATGCATACTCTGACTCAGCAGATCTGGGATGGAGCCCAAGATGGCATATCTCTTTCTTTTATTATTAATTTTTATTGGAATATAGTTGCTTTACAATGTTGTGTTATCTTCTACTGCACAGAGAAACGTATCAGTCATGGATGTACTCTAACCACTCCCTGCTGGATTTCCTTCTATTCGGGACACCACAGCGCATTAAGCAGAGTTCCCTGTGCTATACAGCATGTTCCATCAGCTGTCTACTTTATACACAGTGTCAATAGTATATATGTGTCAATCCCAATCTCCCAATGCCTCCCCCTCCACCCTTTTCCCGCTTGGTATCCATATGTTTGTTCTTTACCCCTGTGTCTCTATTTCTGCTTTGCAAATAAGGTCATCTCTACTATTTTTCTAGATTTCACATATATGTGTTAATATATATTTTTCTCTTTCCGACTTCTCTCTGTTTGGCAGTCTCTAGGTCCATCCATGTCTCTACAAATGACCCACTTCTGTTCCTTTTTATGGCTGAGTAACCAAGATGGCACATTTCTAAAGAGCTCCCAGATAATGCTGATGACAGGACACACTTTGAGTGGTTTGGCCGTAGAAACCAACTGCCTCAATCTTCTCCTTTACAGATGAGCTAAGAGAGGCCACGAGAGGGCTTGATGGGTGGTGTACCAGGGCAAGCAGAGGTGCAGCCTATAGGAACTAGCTTGGAGTCCCCCAGTTCAGAGCTCTTGTGTGGTCCCCAGAACCTTCTTGGAAGATTGTTGGAGGCCAGGCCCTGTACTTGCTCCTTGAAGACAAAAAGTGTGAACAACAAGTTAATGAGGTGGAAGTGTTTCCAGCATGTCCTTGGAGAGGACAAGTGGTTCTGCCAACATGTGTGATAAGCTCTTCACACAACAGCCTGCTCTGAAGGGACTGGGGTAAGTAAGTAAGTAAGTGCAAGTTGCTCAGTCGTGTCCGACTCTTTGCGATGCTATGGACTGTATCCATGGACTTCTCCAGGCCAGAATACTGGAGTGGGTAGCCTTTCCCTTCTCCAGGTGATCTTCCCAACCCAGGTCTCCTGCATTGCAGAAGGGATTGGGGAACCTGACTCAAATCCCTGCTGGGCTGCCAAAGGCTTGCTTCCCAGACACAGCGACCGGCTCAACACAGGACTCAAAGCATACACCCACACTGGTACAGTCCATTTGGAGAACAACTTGCCAACATGCTTCAAGAGTTACAAAAGTGTTTGCTCTAGTCAACCCTGTTAATTTCATGTGGGTGAATGTCTAAAAAAGAAATACACTGAAAAAGGATTTCCCTGGTTGTCCAGTGGCTAAAACTCCATGCTCCCAACACAGGGGGGCTGGGTTCAATCCCCATTAGGGAACTAGATTCTACATGGCACAACTAAGAGTTCTCATGCTGTACGTAAGACCCAGTGCAGTCAATAAAACAGAGAAATACACCAAATAGGGAAAGAAAACCAGCCATGACATTGAAGGGTTATTGGCAACATACATCTAATTCTTATGAAACTCCCAAATTATATGTTTGGTATTACTTCTATGCACATTTAAAAAAAATTATGCATATATGGTAACTCAATTTCAGAGTGGTTAATGTGTCCCTAAAGTCTTCCATCCAGATAACATTAGAACCAGGATTCTAGATCCAAGTCATTGTTCTGAAGTCCATGTTCTTTCCACCATGATACATCCACCACTATATGCATGAGGTTCATTGCAGTGTTACCAGAAATATGGAAAAACAATAGAGGAATGCACAATAAATTAGGGTCTATACACTCAATGGACAATTAGGCAATCATTAAAAAAGATAAGCAGTTTCCATGGTGCTATAAAAAGCATCATGATCATGATAAAATGCTTAATAAAAAATTATGGTAAAAAATTTTATGTAACTATAGTTTGGTAAAAGATGTAGGCACATTAACAAAGGATAAAATACAAGGCAAAATAATTGTTGTGCTATGAGAAGAGATTATTGGTGATTTTTCTCTCTGATATCCAAGCTTTCTGTAATTCTGTTATAAAAACTGGCTGGGGAAGGCTAGGATTACAGAATGCGTGTACTGGTGGGGCAGGCACAGACTTGCTGTATGTATGTGTGTATATACACACACATATTTATGTATATACATATACATGCATAGGTCTTTAAGGCAAATTCCAATATGGTCTCGAAATCTCTACATATGTTCCTGTCTCCTGTGGCTCTGTGTTTTAGACATAATCCTGAACACTCTCTACAAGAGTTGTTCTAGTACAGACTTCCTCACCTCTGGCACCTTCCTCGGGAAGGACTCCAGAGCAGTGGTCCCTTATTCCAAGAAGTAGTGCAGATATTAAAAAGAATTACCCTCCAGAACTGCAGATAGCACATTTACACAGAAGGTAGGGCAAAGACAAAGACGGCAGCTGAGCATCTCAGATGACACCATGACCACCTAGAGTGCCAAGTCAAGAGGGATTCTGGGACTTTTCCTGGTAGTTCAGTGGTTAAGAATCCACCTGCCAATGCAGGGGACACCAATCCCTGGTCCAGAAAGATCCCACATGCCTCAGGGTAACTAAGCCCATGCTCTACAACAAGAGAAGCCATTGCGATGAGAAGCCCGTGCACTGCAACTGGACAGCAGCCCCTGCTCTCCACAACTAGAGAAAATCTGTGCACAGCAACGAAGACCCAGCACAGCCAAAAATAAAATACAATTTTTTTTTTTTTTGGAAAAGGGAGAAGCCATGTCAGAGTTCAAAGGAAGAATGTGTCCTGAACAATTACACATGTCTATCATGGGAAAGGTATTAGGGAAGAGAGGGGAATGCATGGGCCATATATCACGTCCAATTGTCAAGAAACAAGCAAATGGAGACATGTTTTTAAAACAAGGAGGAAAATATGGCCACCACTTCTAACTTTGGGTTTACAGATTTCTATCTGAATTTGTATACATGATTTTACTCTCCTCCCTTAGATCCATTCCTATTGAACAGAGGGAGCTATTATTTTGAGCACAGTTCTATGATCAATGGAAGGCATACAACTGGCTCTGATTGCTACTAACAAACCTACTGAGAAGGAAGAGGAAAGCATAGTTCAAACTTTGCTAACCAGGTATTTAAAAAGATCCAGGTCCCTCTTACTCTACCCTAAAAATTGTGTCTTACCTTCTTGGAAGATCAACCACATATCCTAAAATAGAATGATTAGAAGGTAAAGTGTGGGCTATGTGCTCAGGGGATCAGAGAGCCATTAAATGAGATCGTTAAGTAGCTTATATTGAAACTGGAAAACGTCTGACGTAGTGAAAACCCAAATTTTGCAATGTGGTCATAATTAGCTAAAAGATGTCAATGCACAAAAACTAGAAAGAAAAAAAAAAAAAACTCTTGTGAAAATGGTGGGTCTGCTGGGCAGTGGAAATGGGGGCTAACTTTCCACTCCCCATATTTCTAACACCATGTAATGTTGCTATAATGTCACTAACATTAACAAAGAATAAGTTCCTTCTAAATATAATTCACTATTTGACTTGCAATGATACACAGATGCTAAAACAATGCAAAAAATAAAACAGATGCCAAGAAAGCAAAGCAGTGGGGATTTTTATGCCATATATTTTGAAGGGCTCTGAAAAAGACCTGATATGCAAGCGAGCTTGCATGGAGTCCGCAATGGTACAGGCCGAGGTCTTGTACTTGCGTGTAAAATGTAAGGAACTACTCTTCTCTTGGTGAAGAGGGAAGAAAAAGTAGCCAACGGGACTTCTCTGGTCCAGTGGTTGACAATTGGCAGGGACATGGGTTTGATCCCTGGTCCAGGAGGATGCCACATGCCATGGGGCAAATAAACCCATGTGCCACAGTGACCAAGTCCACAGGCCCTAGAGCCCGTGCTCTGCAACAAAAGAAGCCACTGCAACGAGAAGCCCATGCATTGCACCTACAGACTAGCCCCCACTTATGGCAACTAAAGAAGCCCACATGGAGCAATTTAGACCCAGCACAGTCAAAAAAATTATTTTTTTTTTTAAGTAGCCAAAGGAAAGGATTGGAGTGAGGGGAAGAAATCCACCTGCCATCTTCTAAAGCCAATGAAAGGATCGTCTCTGAATCATACATTTGAATTCCAGTCTCCAGAGACTTCAGGATGAAGGATCCAAATACTCTGATGGTAGATGAAGACCTGCTTCCTCCTTCATTTTTTAAGTCCCAAACAAAGAGCTGTTCTGACCAAAACAGAAAGGAAGTCAGTTAAAAGCAGCAGACCCATACTGCACTGCCCTGTCCAGGTGGAATTCTAACAGGAGTAACAAGGTAGAACATCTGAGATGAAAAGAGAACAACGTCTGATGTTGAAAGAGACATTCAGCAGCTTAAACACCGCCTCTGGGCATGGTTTATTGAAAGGACCGTGTAGCCACAGAGAGGCTTCCGTCACTAGCCACGTGGCTGTGTGTACAGGCTGCTTCTCACTAAGTCCTTCGGGTGTGCGGAGCATCAAAACAAGGTTTGCCTCCCACAGAAGGGACATCAGGGAAAGTCCTGACTGTGCCATATGCAGAACTAACTTTTCATTTCTCTCCCTCCACTTTTCTAGGACAACTAGATATGCACAGATTAAACTCAACCTGCAGGTTTTATCTTTTTTAATCCAAAATTTTCCTTTGGTAAAAGCTCTGGAGAGGAATTATGATAGAAGTTCATGAGAAACAGCTGGGAGCCCATGAAGAGATTCCTATGACATGGATAGGAAGTGACCTGGAGTTTCTCCAGGCAAGGAGAAAACAGACATAGCCCTGTGCCTCTGAAATCTACTAGAGTTAACTCTCCAAAAAAAAAACAGAGCAATTCCCAGGATGCAACTGAGATTATGGGTACAGCCCAAGGGTAAATGCTTTACATGTACATGAGGAAAAAACATAGAAATACAGATGTTCACACATGTGTCAGTGTTGCTACACCAACTCACAAACCTACATGTTAACACACACATACAAAGACAAATACACTGATCTATTTGGGCTCACTGTAGGAATATCTTCCCTGCAGTAACTTCTGCTGTGTTTTTTTTTTTTAACAGCTAAGATGAATTATTAATGTTTACTGTGAAAACCTTTTTATTGCCAGGAAAACATGATTTGCTCTTCTTCAGGTAACAAGTGCTACGCATCTGTTGATTCCTACTGTCACATTATCTGGTTCCATCACAAATACCCGTGTTGTAACAAAAAAGAAAGAAACACCCCAAGGCAAATATATAGGCATTCCTGGTATGCTACAAGTGGATGACAGGCAGCTCTAATGGTCCCACTTACATAAATGCAACTTATTCACATCAGAACGCAACTTCCTTCTAGACACAGAGTGCCAGAAATCATTCTTTTCAACCCAGAGCTGTTTCTGTTGAAACACCTGTCAACCGACCTGTCAGCCCAGCAGACCTATGTATGGCTTCTATCCAGGGATGCCTGCATTTTTCAAGTCTCTGGAAGAGAAACATCCTATGGAGGTTGAATGATGGACTGAGGGTTAGGAAAAATGGTTCCTTGACATCCCAGGGCTCTGAGTTTTAAGACTCTGGAAAAGCCTCTGGGCAAATCTATGAAGCTTTTTGTGTATATATAAATCTTTTTTAAATCTCACAAATAAACAACAGAACTAACTTCTACCGTAAAAGGAGAGGGGAAAATATTTGTAAGGTAAAGTCTGACGCCAGAGCTGCAAGATGCCATTTGTGAAATGCAAAAGGATACTGACAGACCAATACGGCCTTGTGTGTCTTCAATTATTCCACAAATTGTTTGTTTAGCAATCTTGAGAGGAAAAGGCTAGTGGGTCATGAATTTGAGCCTTAAAATAACTAGTGCCCAGCACCTGCATGGGCATGAGAGTTGTTTATAGTGTAACATCAGACAGTCTTGAATTCCAAAAGAGTGAAAAATAAAGGCAGGGTAAAGCTAGAGTCACGGCTGTGTTTATTTGGCAGGTATTTGTCTGGGATAATGTATCAGAGTGCATTGACTGAATTCATGCTATGCAGTACTTCTTCCCAAACTTGGATGGACAGTAAAACGTCCCAAAGCACTTCTTAAAAAGCCCATTTGGATAGAACCTCACCCCCAGAGATTCTGATTTATCTGGAATGTAATGATGCCTAAACCCAACCATTTATGTGTCTACCTACATATGTATTTATCGATATGTTTGGAGGTTGTCAAGGTATGATTCTGAATCTTCAGCCAGGCGTGAGAATCACTAAACTTGTTAGACAAAGATTTCACCACTATCCCTTATCAAGATAAAGTACAAATCCACACATTCATATAAGTAATATTTATTGAGCACGTGTTATGTGCAAACTTTCTTTTAGATTCTGCTGCTGCTGCTAAGTCGCTTCAGTCGAGTCTGACTCTATGCGATCCCATGGACGGCAGCCCACCAGGCTCCCCCATCCCTGGGATTCTCCAGGCAAGAACACTGGAGTGGGTTGCCATTTCCTTCTCCAATGCATCAAAGTGAAAAGTGAAAGTGAAGTCGCTCAGTCGTGTCCGACTCTTAGCAACCCCATGGACTGCAGCCCACCAGGCTCCTCCGTCCATGGGATTTTCCAGGCAAGAGTACTGGAGGACACACTGAAAAGCAAAAATAAATATGGCCAGTATCAGTTCAGGACCAAAGGCCATCAGGCTGAGGAACTAGGGAAGAGCTAGTGTCACAATTCAATTCGGAAGGCCGACTGTGGGCAAGTACCATCTAGCTTAGGGGAGCTCAGTCTTTTGTGCTATTCTGAGCTTCAGCTGATTAGATGAGGCCCACCCACATTATGGAGGACAATCTGGTTCACTCAAAGTCTACTCATCCAAAAACACCCTCACAAAAACATCTAGAATAATGTTTGACCTATCTGGGCCTCGTGGCCCAGCCAAGATGATACATACCGTAACCATCACATGGCCCATAGCCTTATGAGGTTGAAGTCCAGTAGGGGATTAGATGATACTAAAGCATACCAACAAATGAGTGCAGATTGTGAAAATAATATGACAGAAATAAGAAAACTGCTTCATAAAGTGGAGAGTTCAGGGTAAAAGCCTCTTGGGGGTAAAGAATAGGTAGGAACCTAAGAAATATGAAGTAGAAAAGTATTCTAGGCAGAAGAGATGACATTAACAAAATGCGGCAATCACATGGGCTGCAAAGAACTCAATCAGCTTGAGAAAGTGTTAGAAAGCTAGAGGAGTTGGTACACGGAAAACAGCGGGAGGAGAGGCACAGAATGAGGTTAGAGGGGCCAGACCATTCAAGGCTTCAAAATTAAGCTCAGGCAAAAGCAGAGAAGCAACATGACTGCATTTACCTTCCAAGATGTTCTGTTTGGGTACAGTGTGGGGAAGTAAAATAGGGAAGTGCAGACGCAGCATGCGCAAAGAAGTTCTAAAGTGGTTTAGGCATCAGATGAGTGTTCAGAACGTGGTGGTGCTGAAGATGGGGCCTGACCTTTGTCTATACTAGCAGAAGAAGAGATAGAACTTTCTAGAGCATTTGATGTGTTGCAAGTGGGGAAGAATGGTGATTCCTACATTTATGGCTTCAAGAATTCAGAAGAAACAAAAGCTTTTTTCCTGGTTACCAGCTTGACTCAATTTATACCCACTAGCTGCCTGCATTATGCAAACTATGCATCCTAATTAACTGAAATCTGGCTTGAATTATGCAAATTCTTGCTTTGGGCTGGGTTTTCCATTTCCTGCCTCTAGGGCCTCCTGCCCATCAATGACCACATCCCATTCTCCCTACTGACCTTCTATGGACCAGAGCCATCTGCATGCCTGGGGTAAGTGAGCCCTGAGAGGCCACCGTGGCCAAGCCAAAGGGGAGGAAGAGGTAAGTCTGAGCAGCCACATGAAGCCAGCACCTCCCGGCACCTCTAAGAGCTTGCTCTGAGCTCATCCATACAGCAGCCCCTGTCTCCATCAACACGTGTCTGCCCCAGTCCTGTTCAGAACTACTTTCTAGCTCAGAACATGCATTCAGCTTTCTTGCAATGCTCTCTCATGGAATGCTGATTCCTGGGGCCTGTGCTTTCTGTTCAGAGCAAATGCAACCATCTGTATGCCAGAAAAATATCGATGACCCTCTGACCTAGCCTACCTTGCAAAGGGGCTTCGGCACAGGAAGGCCACATTGTTTTATGGAGGCGAAGTCTGTGTTTTATTTAACTCTGAACACCAGGCGCCTAGAATAGCTTGCAAGATAAATGTCAATCAACGCTAGCATAATCAAGACACCCATTCCTGCTTCATTAGGGTCCTCTCATTCCGTTTAAGCTTCTCAGATTTATACACTGTAATTAGAAACTTGGTGATTTTGACTGCTAAACATAAAGGCTTACTGGGAAGCTTCACATGTCTGCATTTTAAATATTTTCACACATCGTTAACCCAGTTGCCAGTGTAACATCTTCTGGCCCAATTCCCTCACACTGTGTGATATTTATTTTTGGACAGAGACGAGAAAAACTAATTGAATTGAAACACGTATTGATTACTGTTTTTCGTGAACTCTGAACAGCTTGCCTCTAAATGATTTTACTGAGGAGCTTTTAGGCAACTGTTTGGCTGGACTGTTTCCCCTGTGACCACATTGGGCTGTGTGAGCCTGTCTGCAGTTGCCTGGTCTGCTTTCAGGGAGTCCTGTCATGCACAAGAGCAGAATTGGAGTGGAAAGGGCGGTGCCAGCCCTCTTCACATACAGGCCCTGATCGGGACGCCCTGTGTATGTATTAGTCCATCAGTTGTGTCCAACACTTTGCAATCCCATGAACTGTAGCCCACCAGGCTCCTCTGTCCATGGGATTTTTCAGGCAAGAATACTGGAGTGGGTTGCCATGTACTTCTCCAGGGGATCTTCCCGACACAGGGATCAAACCTGTGTCTCCCACACTACAGACACACTCTTTACTGTCTGAGGCACAAGGGAAGACCCAAGCAGGGTTCCAGAAGAGTCTATGCAAACAGTATGGTTTTCACATTGCTGGTCAAAGTCTCAGCTCTTTGGATCCCTTGTAAGCAGGCACATCCCTCAGTTCATTTAGTGGCCACATTACTCACCCAAGGACTGTGGGTCTGTGTCAAGCAGAGCTCTCCAGATCCAGATTAGGACACTTTAGGAAGTGTCTTAGACCAGAGCTTCTCCCACTGTCATATGTGTGTATCATCTGGTTAACACACAGGCTCTAATTCAGTGGGTCTGAGTTGAGGCCTGAGGTACTGCATGTCTGACCTGCTCGTAGGTGAGACTGATTTGCTGGTGTGTAGACATGAGGCCTTTGATGTGACCTTTCTCCAGGCACTCTCTGTCACCTTGCTGAGATCTGAGGCCTGGGACCATGCATTCTGATACAAGCTGCTTGCAGTAGAGGCGAGGGTGGCTCCAGTGGGCAGGGAGAGAGGGCGTGGCTGCTGAAGAATCAGCTGCTGCATGGTTCTGGGGTAGCATCAGGTAAGCCACTGGACTTCCAGCCCTTAGGGATTGCTATTGTTTTTCAGTCACTCAGTCCTGTCCAACTCTTTGCGACGCCACGGACTGCAGCACACCATGCTTCCCTGTCCTTCACCATCTCCTGGAGCTTGCTCAAACTCATGTCCATTGAGTCAGTGATGCCATCCAACCATTTTGTATTCTGTCATCCCTTTCTCCTCCTGCCTTCAATGGTTCCCAGCATCAGGGTCTTTTCTAATGAGTCAGCTCTTCACATCAGGTGGCCAGAGTATTAGAGCTTCAGTTTCAGCTCCCAGCCCTTAGGGCTAGAGGCCAGAATCTAACAGTCTTGGCTCCAAGGAGCTCTTCAAGATAAGAACTCCCTATCTTATCTTTACTGCCTTAAAGGAAGCCATCCAAGCCCACAAAGAGGCAGCAAGGAAGAAGCAGATGTGACAAAGTTTTTCCCTCTTCCACCTGGATGCAGGGTCTTCCAATAAATAGTTGAGCCCTCACTGCAGTATCTATTGCTGGGGCTGAGTCACTAAGTCCCGTCTCTTCTGCAACCCCATGGACAGTAGCCCGCCCAGCATGCAATTTCCCAGACAACAACACTGCAGTATCATACATGAGTTCAATATCCTTGCCTCCTGGCAGATTTCCCAAGTGTTCCTGAGATGCTTAGGTGCCCAGGGCCATTATTCACACAACAGCCAGGTGGTCTTTTAGGAATGTAAATCTGATTCCTTCATTTCTCTGCTTAAAATCCTCCTTGGGTGTTCTGTTCCTCTCAGGAGAAAGCGCAGACTCTAGAAACCCTGCATCGTCTGACCCTGCCCAGCCCCTCCCCGCATGGCCTCATCATTGTCCACCCTGCTCACCAGGGTTCAGTCACTCTGACCTCCTTCCTTTTCTCAAACAAGCCAGTCATTCTACCGCAGGGCCTTTGCACACTGGCTACTGTCCTTCAAGTGAGCATCACGGCTGCTTTGGCTTTGAATCTCTGGCCACAGGCACAGTTTGAACAGTGGAGCCAATACAAAATGAGGTATAAAACTTTGGTTCTGTGGGTCTGATATAGATTTATTTTTCTCTTGACTTTTACCCTAGAACAGTATGACACCTTCATGTTACAAAGAGGGGACTGAAGCCCAGAGAACATAATCACAGCCATTCTGATTCTGGAGGGCAGAACGGTCCAAGGATGGGCCAAGACTCGGACTCATGTGTGGGCTCAGTCACTCCGTCATGTCCATTCTGTAGCCCGCCAGGCTCCTCTGTCCATAGGATGCTCCAGGCAGGAATACTGGAGTGGGCTGCCACTTCCTTCTCCAGGGGACCTTTCAACCCAGGGATCGCACTTGCCTCTCTTGGGTACTGCAGCATTGGCAGGCGGGTCCTTTACACTAGGGCCACCTGGGAAGCCACTCCCCGCCTTTTTTTTTTTTCTGGGGGAGGGGAAAAGTGGTTCAGGAAGTGGTATGGACCCATGGGAAAGGAAGTTTAATCTTAATATATGACATACTAGTTAGACCTGCTGCAATTAACAATTTTTACACTATTTATAAAGTCACAACTCTTCTTCACTCCCTCATTTGTTTGGCTTTTGCCTTTTGGAGTCCAAGGCTGTACACAGTCGGTACTGACAATCCTGGATTTCTCTTCCACTTGTATTGTCTGATTTTTCTTTGCCACAAAACAAACTTTTTGAGAACAGGAGAGGGTGATTTGTAATTTATGGATTTCTCTCTAGAAATTACAACCAGAACCTCATTTAAAAAAATCAAATTGGTTTCATCTAATTAAATTTGGAAATTGCCTCATAAACACGTATTCTGTTATAAATGTCTTTAAAAACAAGGTCTCCTGCTTACTGTCTGAGGCAGGACTGGGTTGAGCTGAGAGGAGGAGATGCCCCACCTTTCTGGTCAGAAGGACCTACTCTCTTATCAGTTGCTGAAACTTTATTTATTTATTTGGCTGCTCAGTCTTCGCTGCTATGTGCAGGCTTTCTCTAGTCCAGTTCCAGCGAATGGGGGCTACTCCTCATTGAGGGATGCAGGCGTCTCATCATGGTGGCCTCTCCTGTTGTGCAGAATGGACTCTAGGCGCCTGGACTTTAGCAGCTGCGGCACATAGGCTCAGTAGTTGTGGCACACAAGCTTAGCTACTCCATGGCACGTGGAATCCTCCTGACCCATGGATAAAACCCATGTCCCTTGCATTGGCAGGTGGATTCTTATCCATTGTACCACCAAGGAAGTCCTGAAACTTTCTAAAGAATAGTGAAGTCTAGAGAAGTGCTTCTCAAACTTTTTTAATGCCCATACGAATCACCTAGGGATCTTGTTAAAATGAAAACTCTGATTCAGGAAGTCTTGCAAGATCTAAGATGTATTTCTAACCAGCTTCCAGATAGAGCCAACCCTGCTGGTCCATGGATCACACTGAGAAAGAGGCAAGACATTCACACTTGAATTCAGGACCCAAGGGTTGTATACCCTTGGTCTTTACATTTCATCTCTCCAAGGCTCCATTGCCTCATTTTTATGTAATGTTAAGAGTTAACATTTATCAGTGCTATTTCTAAACGCCAAACACAGTACTAAACATATATTTGCATTTATGAAGCAGTATAAATGAGCAGTTACTTAATGTACCCCAGTTTACACAGCAAGGGATTTACATCTAGGCTGCCTGACCTCAACATTCTTACCTTCTGAGGCTTCACTGGCTTGTGACACACATGGTCTCAGCCACGTTTACGGTCAAGGCCTAAGCCCAGGTCCTCCCTTCAGGTCATCATCCCTTAGGTCCCTTCCAAGAACTTTGGCATGTTCCCACAAGGAAACCTTAAATGCTCAAGCAAGTCAGACAGTGGCAGCTCTGGGTCTCTATTATAGCCCAAGGAGCAGCCAAGAAATTACATGAAGTTTTCTCACCACAGCTGTTTCTAGTAGAGCACTCTCATAGGAAAGCCAGCATCTCAGCAACTGGTCTTTGAACATTCACAAGGCACTGGGCTCACAAAGAAGTGCAAAGAAGGGGGCGCTGTTCTCACCCGGGTGCACCTCTGTGCCTGCAGCTCCTGACCAGGTATGATATATATCGTGTCCTCACTTTCCTAACAGAGTAGGGCCCTATGGGGCCTTCCCAAGACTGAACCTGCCCCTCCCCCACTCCCACCATATTATGTGCCTGGCTCATGTCTGTAGAAAAACTGTAGCCAAAGAATAAATTTGATCAAAGAACTGAGGAAATGCAGAAACAAAGGAATGCAGTCAACTAAGGCAAAGTAATAAGAGTTTCGCCATTAAGCAAAGTCAAGGACCTTGAGTCCTTCCTCAAGAGCCAACAGATAGTATTCTGACCTACATTCTTTGAATTATTATTCAGATACCGAAACCCTCACCAGGTAGAAGAAGTTAACTTAATATATGATGGCCAGATTGCAGTCATGACATAAGCTGATCCACCCCACATACTTCCAAGAACTGGCCTCAAGGAAATGGGAACAAACTGACCCTAGAACTGAAGATTATTTGTCCTTAAAACAATTAACTTGGGGACTTCCCTGGCCAGGGGCTAAGACTCTCCTCCCAGCAGGGCCCAGGTTTGATCACCGGTCAGGGAAGTAGATTCCACATAGTGCAACTAATGCACAGCCCAACAGATGAATGAATAGGAAAAAAAAAAAAAAAAAAAATCAGTATGCCAATCAACCACCCCATGACCAACATGACCAATTCTAAGATGATTATCAGAGATCACTGTGCTTTCCTGCACATAATTTCCTCTTTCCACTTATACACTCCTGAAACTCCTCTTTAAGAGCTCTTCCTCCCTAATTTGCAGGGGGAAGTGGCTTTTGGACATGAGTCTGCCTTCTCCCCCAGTTTAGCAGCCTCCTGAGTAAACCAACCTTCTCTTTCCAACCAGTGTTTTTCTCTTGAGCACAGGCTTTGGAGCAGCGAGAAGCCTAACCTGACTTGGGTAATACCTTCAGGGCATTTACTGCTCAAACAGTGTCTAACTCACAGTTATGCTTGCTCTTTGTTCTCTCTCATCTATTTCTTCTTATTGTGGAATTATCATCAAGAGTTTAATAACCAAGCCCAGTGCATAATCCGATTAGAGCAAGAGGGATACTTCTCCTGAGGAAAAAAAAAAATCTGTATAGGGATATGCCTCTACCTGTAGCATAGCCTCAACCAGTGTTTCCAAATGCAGGTAGGTACAAGAACTAGGATCTTTTAATGCCAGAAGTGTCCTCAATTCAAGGCAAAATGAGAAAAAAACTAAGGTGATCATAATGAATTGCCCATAAAGTTAAATTTATTCAATTTAAAGGACTGCCTTTTATTCTGAGATCATGTACTTTCTATATTTTTGTAATTGTCTTTTGTAAAATGATGTTAATAAAACATGGTAAAATACTGTATGTTGGTTCCCCCACAACATTTGAGGTTTTACTGGTCTGTGAATTCCAAAAGTCTTCAGCATCTGCCACTGAGAGCTATTTATATAACACCACCAAGCGCTTTATCTCTTTAAGTCCTGGGCCCTTTTCCTCTGCTTTACAAAGAGCAGGTGGTATATCTCTAGCTCATCTACGTGTATGTGAATGTGCGC
Source organism: Oryx dammah (assembly GCF_014754425.2). Taxonomy (NCBI): domain Eukaryota; kingdom Metazoa; phylum Chordata; class Mammalia; order Artiodactyla; family Bovidae; genus Oryx; species Oryx dammah. The sequence goes on along the minus strand of NW_024070194.1, from coordinate 12,237,435 downwards.
CCTGTGCTTTACAAAGAACACTGTGTAGCTTTTAAATGACTGGGCTTCATTTTAGTTGACTGTCCAGTCGCCCTCTTCCCTGATAAAGTCATGAATGTGTCCCAGGCAAGGTCCATCAGTATGAAAACCCTCTCTCGTTCAGCACCATCCCCAGGAAAGATGCTTCTCCCAACCCCATGGTCCAAGACGGAGATGTTAGAGAGCTCTGCTTCCAGAAACACTGAGTGGAGTGGCATAAGGTGTTTCCTGAAGGCGTTTTCTCCAGCACCCTGTACATGACTGATAGCTTTCTCCTTCAGAGAGCTCTTAGGTCTGTCTGGGTCTCTCCAGATAATCTCTGTGTCCATCAGATTCACCCTGAATATTTCTCCCTCATCAATACGCTTTGACTTTCCTCCCCAGAGTTCATCTTCCCTTATGGCAGTGATATTCTTCCTAAGACTCACTCTCAACAGGTGTACCCTTCTGCACAAGCACCCAGAGTCTTTAGTCCCTCCATGAGCTTATAGTGCATTTCAGCCTGGGATGCTTATCACCTTTCCCCCCCAGACTCCTCAGAGAAGCCCTGAAGCAACAATTAACACTGCTCCCCCACCCCGCAATCTTATAGATAAGCAAACTGAGGTTTAAAGAGAGGAAGAACCTGCCAAGGGTCCCTTGAGACTGAGGTAGAGGTACAAGGACAGCAGACTTCACCCTTCCAGCTTCAGCTTCCATGCCCTTCCATCTGCAAAGCTGTGTGTTTCTACTGTGCCCAAATCACAGTCTCATGGTATCTCAGAATATAAGGGGTGGGAAGAGAGTCAATCCTGCCCATATCCTACCATTAGCATTTTGCTATATCAGCCTTACTGAAGTTTTACTCTTTACTTGCTTTTGCTCTGCAATGAGCTTCTATCATTTGCTCTAATTTTGAAAGTTTTCAGGGAGGCTGCATTTTGTCTTGTCCGAGGACATTCGATTCTATCTCTGATAGAAGCCCCTGCTAATCTGGGGAGAAGGGCTTTCAACACTATCACCTAGGTGGCAATACAATATGCCTTGGCCAAAAGGCAATGTTAAACCTCAAGAATGATGTACTCCTAGCTTAGAGAATGACATTGGGATCCTTTCAGAAGCCCAGGGACTGATACGGGTACCATGAGCACCATGTGACTATTATGACTTTCCAGAGGACAGTTTGCCAGGCCTGGGTCTGCTTTGGCTGTGCCAGGACAATCTGACTCCTTTGCTAAAGAGATGAAGAATCCCATCAATGCATGATACACCCAATTTTCTTTGTCATCAGGGCTATCAAGACAGCTCAGTTGATGTCCTTGTGTTTGCTTCCCATCACACTATCAGAAACCTTCTGTATTAATTCGCTGTGTCTCACTCACCTTTGTGCCTTTGATGGAGCTTCTACATGCAGTATTATCTGCCAACTTCAGGCTGAAGTAAACTGAATAAAACCAAGTGATACAGCCAAAGTGGCCTTCTTACCTCATAGAGTGTGATGACCCCATTGGTCTCATTGGGAGGTTTCCACTGGATGTAGATCTTCTCCTCAAAGGGGCCCCCTTGGATGGATTCTAGAGGAACAGCTCCTGGAACTACAGAAGGAAACAAGTTAGGAATCTGATGCCACCTTTCATCTCATTTCCCCAGCCTCAATGACCTAGAATGGGAGTCAGCAAAATTACTCTGTCAGTTCAGTTCAGTTCAGTTCAGTCGCTCAGTTGTGTCTGACCCTTTGCGACCCCATGAACCGCAGCACGCCAGGCCTCCCTGTCCATCACCATCTCCCAGAGTTCACTCAGACTCACGCCCATCGAGTCCGTGATGCCATCCAGCCATCTCATCCTTTGTCGTCCCCTTCTCCTCCTGCCCCCAATCCCTCCCAGCATCAGAGTCTTTTCCATTGAGTCAACTCTTCGCATGAGGTGGCCAAAGTACTGGAGTTTCAGCTTTACCATCATTCCTTCCAAAGAAATCCCAGGGTTGATCTCCTTCAGAATTGACTGGTTGGATCTCCTTGCGGTCCAAGGGACTCTCAAGAGTCTTCTCCAACACCACAGTTCAAAAGCATCAATTCGTCAGTGCTCAGCCTTCTTCACAGTCCAACTCTCACATCCATACGTGACCACAGGAAAAACCAAAGCCTTGACTAGATGGACCTTAGTCGGCAAAGTAATGTCTCTGCTTTTGAATATACTATCTAGGTTGGCCATAACTTTTCTTCCAAGGAGTAAGTGTCTTTTAATTTCATGGCTACAGTCACCATCTGCAGTGATTTTGGAGCCCCCAAAAATAAAGTCTGACACTCTTTCCACTGTTTCCCCATCTACTTCCCATGTAGGATCAGATAATAAATATTGTAGGCTTGGTGGGTCATAGAGTCCCTACTGAAATTATTCAGTTTGGTACTTGTTACATAAAAACAGCCACATACAATCCATAAACAAATGGGCATATCTGCCAAAAAAAAATCCCCTTCATTTTTAGAAACAGGCAAAGGTTAGAGCTGACGCATGGGCCACAGTTTTCTGTTTTCATGTAAGGCCAATGGCTTTACATCTGCAGACTCTGAGCAAGTCTATCCTGGAACTAAAGCTGATCAGGATTAAGAGGATATCTTTAGGCCCCAGACCTGCCAACAGGTGGGATCCTGGAATTAGATTCTTAGCTTAGGATTGGTATTTGAGGAGTGCAACGTGAACTTCACTATCATTTTTCTAAACCTGTCAAGGTTTCTCCAACTGCAGGAAGTGCTTCCATAGTTTCCTAATCCCTGAATCCACCAGGAACCATGTGTCTTGAAACCGCCATCTAATTAGAAGGCTCCAGGAATGCAGCTTATTTGTCTCCCTGCTGAGTCTCCGACGCCTGCCGCAAGGTAGACTCATGATAACCATTTGCTGGCTGGACTCATAGGTGAGTCAATGACCTTTGCCAGCATTTTGCCCTAAATCAAAACCTTTCCTGGGCAGTTTCTGTACCCAGAAAAGTCTTCCTGCCATCATCCTCCTGCTGAATTCCACCATCATTATGACAACCTGGACGATGCTGAACCATAAAATAATGATTCCCCAAACTTCCCGTTATAACTCCCTAGAGCACCATGAATTCATGTAAATCATTATGGAATCTATATTTTGGCATTATAAAAGCAGGTATTTTTTTTTTTTTACTAAGCACTTACTCTTTGATCAGACTTTTACATACCTTATTTCATTTAAGTCACAGAACAGCTCTGCCCAGTGTATATCATCTCCTTTGTGCTGATAAGGGAACCGAGGCTGAGAGAATTAAATAACTTGCTCAAGGTCATACAGCTCTTAAGTTGTAAAGAGGGAACTGAACACCTGTCTGTGAGCTTCAAAGCATATACTCTTAATCATCATGCTATGCCTCTCTAGATATAGCCACAGCCATATGTTGCAATCAGTTCCCTATTGTTAAATTAAAATATATTTAGTTTTTCTCATTACAGACACGATACACAGAATTTGTTGAATATTAAGAATCTACAAAAAAGGTTTTTAAAAAAGAACAAAACCATTCTAATCCCCGTAACTGTAGATATTTTTTCTAGTCACTTTATGTCTCTGCATATACATATTTTATTTTTAAAAATTAAACTCCTACCTTGCATATTGTGTTATGACCTTCTTTTATAGCTAAACAAATTACAGTTTAAAAAAAATCCTATGGCAGATTCATGTCAATGTATGGCAAAACCAATACAATATTGTAAAGTAATTAGCCTCCAATTAAAATAAGTAAATTTATATTTAAAAAAAAGAAAAAATATTTAAAAAATCCTTAGATGCTCTTTGGGGCCATGCATTTTAATGGCTGCTTAGAACAGGATGTGCCCCATTTTAGTCACCAATCCTTTATTATTGGGCATTAAAGTTGGTTTGAATTCTTGATGATTATAAGTAACACTGTAATAAGCATTCTTACAAATGAGTATTTGCATGCAACTCTGCTGATGTCCCTAAGATAATTCTTGGAAATTAATTTATTGGGTCAAAACAGATGGATTATTTTATCTTTAACACTTTTGATACATATTACCAGATTGCCTTCCAGAAAGTTTGCACCATTCTGGGCTCCCCAAAGAGAAGAATATGTCGATTCCTAATCCATGCCAACAATGACTGTTTAAAAGATTAAATGTATGCACGTGTATATTTTTTAGAATATCAGAGAATGCAGATTTGATTTTCCATTTAATTGGCTATTTGCATTGATTCTTTTATGAACATGCTCTCTATGCCCTGTGCTCATTTTCCTGTGTGGCTCTTCATCTCTGTTTATCATTGTCTTATGACTTATAATCTGTTTTTAAGGACTTAAGCTTTTTTACATAGGTTACAATAATTTTGGTCAGTTCCTCATTTGCTTTATAAATCTTTTAGGTATGTAGAAGCTTCTAAGTATTCAGATCTCTTATCGCTTTTCCTTATCCAGTCATCCTTTCTACAAATAGTTATTCAATACTTAATATGACCAAGGGACTTGGTGATAGACATTAGAGATACACCAATAACAAAGAAAGACATACTTAAATCCTTGATAAAGCTTGTATTCTGTAAAAGGAAACTATATTAAATAAATAATTGCACTCATAATTAGTTTTTCAAAGTCATTATTAGGATTTTGAGGTAAACACACAAGGTGTTGGAAGAATTATAATCAGTAGAGAAAATCTAGTCTGGCATATCATTTAGTCAGGATACTACATGGAAAGTAAGTTAGGGTCTATAGGTAAGAAGAAACTATCAGGACCAGTATGGGGAGGGTGGATGTTAAGAGTGTGGTGGATGGCTTTGTGGGGAAAAGCGGAAGGAAAAAAATCACCTTGGGGAGAAAAGATGGTATCTTGGACCACGGTGATGGTTGTGTAGAAGAGAATACAAGTGTGTTAGAAATTTGGGGGGGGCGCTAAGCATGCATGATTTGGTAGTGATGGAGGGAAGAGATGTATCAAGGAAGACCCCAGATCTTTTGTTCTACACAAATAGGATGGATCAGGGGGTTGTCATAAAAAGAAACCTTAGAGGACGACTAGCTGGCAAGGAAGCTGGCAAGCTCAGTTCTGTCATAATTCATTGGACAAGTATGTAGAGCAATGCAGAGTACCAGCGGGGTAGGGGGTGAGTAGCAATATTTAGACACTGAAACCAGGGGCAGGGAATAGATCTTGTAGCAGAAGAGAGCAAAAGTAGCAAGTATAGGACTAAGGCAAAAAGCAACTCCAAACTCAAGGAGAAAAACAAAGAAATTTAGAAACAGGGAAGCTGTATTCATAGAGGCAACAAAAAACCAGGAAAGTGGGTTGTCACCGAAGCAGCCATGGGAGGCTCAAGAAGTTATTGTAACAGGTGTGCTGCTGAGTGAGAAGCAACCTTACATTCTCTCATTGGATGTAGTGTCTTCAAAGTTATTTGTGAGCTGACCAAGAGTAACTCAAGAACATCGGCGTCAAGCCATTGTTTAGCAGGTGGAGAAGAGAGTGGAAGTTGAGGGACTGTGTTGAGACAAGTAATTATTTTTGCTGTGAAGGTGAAGGGAATGCAAGATGGAACAGAAATGAGACATGAAACCAAAGCACCGCTCCTCCCAAAGACGGGAGAAGTTGTGGCATGATTCAAGGTAACTAGGAAAAATCTGAAATTGATGTAAGAAGTAGAAGGATGGGAAAGAGAGAGGAAATAACTGATGTTAGTAGGGTCCTGAAAATGCCGGGGCAGGGGTGGGTGGGAAGAGAGCATCCTTCCCTCTGTGGGACAAAAGAGGAAGAAAATGCACAGATGCTTTGGAGAAGGGGGTTGAGGTGTTTGAATGCCTCTTGATTTCTTGAGAAGAGAGAGAGGAATTATTTACTGAAGGTGTCCTGCTGGAGGAGCTTCGTCAGTAATTGGTAGAAGTTTTAAGAGGGGAAGAGAATGCTGAATGGAGAGGTGCCTGTGCCATGCACTAAGGAAAGGAAAGGTCTGTGGGCTGCCGATTCTGCGGGGGAGCATCAAGCTGGGACCCCTACCTGGGCTTTTCCTTCCATACCAGCTCAGAGAAAATTTTCCTTCTCAACCCAGATGAATAGTCATCTGTGATTTCTTCTTTCTATTTCATGCTTTATTCCCATCCTTTTCTTCTTAAACCTAACATTTTCATCCATCTGGGATCAACTTTATGCACTGTGCAAAGTGGAAATCTAACTAGAGTTCCTGACAATATTCTTAGGACAATAAATTGACCAGTCAAAACTTCCCCCAGTGATTTAAAATGCCATTTTATTACCACATTAAATTATTTTATATTCCAGCATATGTTGTTGGCTTTCTGTTCTATTTCACTGAGTCATAGCTTCTGTTCCGACAGTATCTCTCTGTTGTGCTGATATAACATGTTTTAATATTCAATAGAACAGGTCCTTTCCAAATACCATCATTCTTTTGCAAAGTTTTCTGGACTATCACTACTCGTGTATTCTTCTGAAGGAATACTGGAATAATTTTACAAAACTTCGAAATGTTCCATCAGAATTTTAATTTTAGTTACACTCTTCACTTCTCTGGGGGACAAAGGATACTCTTTAATAATGAGTCCTTCTATTAGTAATGTTGTATTAATCCACATTTATTAATGTTTCTTTTTATGTCTCTCAGTTAAAAGTTATGTTTTTTTCATTTGTTATAAACTGCATTCCTAGGACTTTGTTACTTTTGCTATTATTTTTGTATTAAATTAAGAAGTTTTTCTTATGAAATATATAGAAAAATTATATATAACAAATGGATATTTAAATAATAATTATGAAATGACCACATATGCACCTACTATCCACTTTAAGAAATAAAACATCACTGTATCATGGAAGCATCCTATGTATCTCACCCTCAACTCCTCTCTTCCCCACCAAAAAACAGTGCACTGGTACATATATACAATGGAATATTACACAGCAGGTAACATGAATAAAACTGTGCCATTTGCAGAGACATGGATGGACCTAGAGAGTGTCATACAGAGTGACTAAGTCAGAAAAAAAAATATCACATATTAATGCATATCTATGGAATATAGAAAAATGGTACAGATGAACGTATTTGTGAAGCAGAAACAGAGAAACAGACGCAGAGAATGGATGCATGGCTATCAAGGCGGGGAGGGCGAGGTGGGATGGACTGGGAGATCGGGATTTACACACATGCCCTACTATGTATAACACACATAACTAATGAGAACCGACTATGTAGCACAGGGAACTCTGTTCAGTGCTCCAGAGTGACCTAAGTGGGAAGCAAGTCCAAGGAAAAGGGGGTTCATTTATATATGTGGCTGGTTCATTTTGCTGTACAGCAGAAACGAATCCAACATTGGAGAACAATTATATGCCAATAAAAAAATGGATATTATTCTAAATTGTCTGTTACTCATTCTTTTTTTTATTTGGAGTTATAAATATATACATTTATCTCAAGACAAAATATCATTTAGCTCTTCCTAGTCTCTCTTACATACATAAAATTGAGTGTTTGTATTACATTATCTGCTTTTGTCACTCAGTACTGCTTTGAGATTCATTTACACTGATGCAGGTAGTTGTATTTCATTCATGTAAGTTTTATGAATAGAGTCTTATTTATTTTCTAAATTTCTTATTTATCACTGTAGACAGACATTAAAACTATTTCCTGATGAGGTTACAACATTGCTCGTATGAAAATATTTTGTTGAAAATATACATGATGTCACTAAGGTATACCTGGGAATGGGAGAGACAGACTAAGGGAAATACCTGTCCAGCTTTTCTGAGTGATGCCAAGGGGCGGCAGCAGTGTATATTCCCTCCAACAATGTTCTGAAAGTTCCTGTTTCCTTACATCCTTACAAACACTAGGTATTGTCAGATTTTTATATTCTACCCCATATGGTGAGTGTGAAAGGACAGTTGATTAAGATTTTACTTGCTTTTGTCTATTTTCTAAAGAGGCGGACCATCTTTTAGTGTTTGCTAGACATTACTGTATTCTTATTGATTTTTAGAGTTTCCTTATATATCCTTCTTATTGATCCTTTCATTGGCTGTGCATGTTATAAAAATATTCTCTTAGTTTCTGTCCTTCCTACCCACTTATATTACCTTTGGCTAAAGATCAGTTCTTAATTCTGATGCAGTCAAATTTATCAGCTTTTCTTTTTTTTTCACATGGGAAAAAGAAAAACAGACTTAGTAACTTGATGGTGGTAACCATTTCACAGTGTATACAGGTATCAAATCATCATGTTGTACATGTTAAATATATACAATTTTATTTATCAATTATACTGCAACAAAGCTGGAAAAAAGACAGCAACAGAGCTGCTGGTGCTTACTGTCCATATACTGATGGTCCCTCCTCTAGTAGAGCAAGGCCTGCAACATTGCCTATTGTGTTCAGGACTTTATTTCTGGCTTTTCTTCCTGCATATACATTTTAAGCCTAGCTTGTAAATTCCACCCCTCCCCCCAGAAAAGTCTTATTTTTATATTGAAGTTGCTTGAATTATTGAGAAATCATTGATGTATTTATATGTCTTTAAAAATTGGGTTTTCCTATCCATAAACATGGGATTTCTCTTACTTAGGTCTTCTTTAGCACTTTTTATATTTACGTATATTAATACTATATACCTTGAAGTATTTTTGTATGGCTTATTTCTAAATATCATGTATTTTTATTGGTATAAATAGTATCTTTAAAAATGTACTTGTTAGGTGAATAGAAATGCAATTTATTTTCTAATGTTGACTTTGTCAAATACACTATATTCTCTTTTTAATTCTAATAAACTATATGTAAGTTTACTGGATTATCTATATAAATAACCATAGCATCTACAGTTAATGACAGTTTTGTTCTTATCCAATCTTTTAACTCTTTGTCTTCAACCGAAGCTACCAATACAATATTTTATGGAGATAATGATAAGCATCTGTGTGCTTTCCAACTTTAAAGGAAATGATTTTATTATTTCATCGTTGGGCATGGTGTCTGTATTAATACAAGGCTTATAGCTGCCCTTTATCAGAGTAAGAAGGTCTTTTTATTCCTGAATACAAGGATATTTTCTTCTTAAATCATGCTGAGTTTAACTGAAGCTTTTTTTCTGTTATCTATTGAAGTAACAATCCTCTCTTACTTCATTAATGTAGTGAATGCATTAATGGATTTACTAATGTTGAACCAACATTAACTTCCTAAAATAAACCACATTTTCCCTAGTTGTATACTGTGCTGGATTGTTTGCTAATATTTTGTTTGGTGTATTTGCATCTAATTGTCCTTTTTCTCATAAATAAGCTTGTCTGTCTTTATTACGGATAAACTGGTATCCTAACATGAGGAGAGGAGTGTTCCTTCTTCTGCTCTCTGAAAGTGTAGATGCAAGACTGTGGTTACCAGTGCCTTCTCTATCTTTCTGATGGCACTTGTAAGATTGTTGCAGGGAGAAGCCATTTCCAACTCCATACTAGAAACTCTTTGGCTTACTTTCCTTTGCTTTTGTTATTACAATCATACATAATGGCCTGCCTCAGAGGATCCCGCCCCTCTTCCTGACAGTTAAAGAGCCTTTGTTCAGCTCACAGAAAGATAATCTGACCCTGTCCACCTGTGAATAGCTACAACAAAAAGAAGAGATTAACACACAAAGGCTGGCCCTTCCTAGAGGTGTTTTGCTGAAGATCCTTTTTACTTTAGTTCCTCACTGTCTTTCCCTCTCTATTCTGGCTTTTGACTTTAGCTCCTCATTGCTTCTCTCTCTTTGACTCTATAAAACAAGCTGGCACCTAGACCCTGACAAGATGGTCACTTTGAGATGTTAGTGTGCCATCTTCTTAGCCAGCCTTCCCCAAAAAATCACATTCCTTGCCTCAACACCTTGTCTCTAGGATTCATTGGCCTACTGTGTGGCAAGCAGAGTGAGCTTGGACTCAGTAACAAGACAATCTAGTGTTTTTGTTGGAAAAGTTTAAAATACTGATTATATTTCTATGTTTGTTGTAGAATTATATACATTTGCCCCCTTAGTCAAGTTTTTACATTAAATGTCAAATTTATTTGTATAAAAGGATATTTAATTATCTTTATCTTTTTCTTTTTTACTGTGAAAGAAACACTACACAAGCATATAAAACAAATACACATCTTACTAATTTATCAACAACTTCATACCCTCAAAAGGTAATCAGTCTCTTAACTTCTTAATAATCATGACTTTGTTTTCATTATAGTTCTTCTACCTTAAACGTATATCCTTAAGTGCTATGGAGTTTATTATTAAATAAAAATAATACATATAACAAATAGTGCTAAATTCTTTTAAAAAGATCAGTCTGGGAGAACTAACCTCTTTTTTTAATATCAGTAATTTCCATTCCATGAACATGTTCTAATCCAGCATTTATTTATATCAATACATCCTGTTAAGAATATGGCTTTTATTATGTTTTTAAATCTTGTTTCTTGCTATTTTTCTTAGGGGACATTTGCTTTGCATTATCAGATTGGACCTCTTTAATAAGAATGAAAGCATGTTTTCACCTGTCCAGTAACCTTTGTTTATGCAACCAAGCAGGCTCATCTACTTTGGTGGGTTGAGATATGTTCTGCTAGTAGATTATATGAGCTCTTGTTTTTAATATTCCCAATCCAGAGGGCAAGGTAAAATTTAGATATGCCCATTAGTACTTGGCCAGATAAGGGGTCTGCTTGCTTGGATGTCAGGATTAATGAGGGAAAATTAGTGAAAAGAAATAACCAGGCAGCGCAAAGCTTCTTTCCAAAAAAAAAAAAAAAAAAAAAAAGGACTTGTTTTGACTTTGGGTGGCTGGGGGGGCAGCCTGATGTTACTTAGAGCACTGCTCCTACCTTTAACTGAAATGCCACTTAAGATGCGCTTTCCTCATGTCCCTCTGCTTTCCTGCTTTACCATACACAGGCTTGGACTGAGGGCACTCATCCTCTGCTCTGTGGACTGGCATATAAAGATGCCTCAACATTAAGACCTCCTGATCCCCTGACTGCCTATTCCTGTCAACCAACTCTAAAACCCACCTGTGCATTTTGCTCTGGGCAGAGTTGGAAGGTATTTATGCAGTTGGGCTTAGAAGTCCCTTCTTGTGACCCAAGGGGGTGGGGTTCTTTCAGTGAAGTCACAAGTCTATCATCTTTTCTCCATGTAGTTCCCCATCCTGCAACACTGCTCTGCATTAATTCCTCAAGCATGGGTACAGCAACATCTTATAACTCTCAGGGCAAAATGAAAGGCATTTTTCTTCCTATCTTTTTGGGAAGTTAGTTTAAGAAGAATGATCAAATGACCACTTTGAATCAGAACTCTCTTTTTCATCATACAGACCTGTAACACAGTACTAACATCACGGGCTGAGCCAGACTGCCTAGGTTTATTCTAATTCTCACTGCTTATTTGTCGTACAAACTGGGACAAGGTGATTAACCTCTCTGTGACTCAGTTTCCTTACTTTAAAATGAGAACTGAAATAGTATGGGGTTGGTCAAAAAGTTCATTTGGGTTTTCCCACACCATCTTACAAAAACCTGAATGAACTTCTTGGCCAACCCAATACATCCTCCATAGCTATTGTGAAGATTCAATATTTGAATGCATGTTAAGTGCCTAGCAAAGCTTTTGGCACAAATTTGTTCCTCTGTGTATTTGCTCCTCCCCCTGGTCCCATCACATTCTCTGAGAACTGCTCTGGTGCAGTCTGGAGATCATCAATTTGATTCTTCTGCAGAATCAGAATTGTTAGTATTTCCCTTGGTATCTGTATATCTATCTGTGGTCTCTGAGTAGTGTCATATTGCTAATCAGAGAAGCCATATCTTCTCGTAGCTTACTGAGTATGTTTAACAGCTTTCTAAAATCTTCTGATTGCTATGTAAGTTATTTAAAAAACTGTTTTGTCTCTGAGGAGATTCTGAAGATTAATTCATTCAATATTACATTTATTGCATTCCTATTATTTACCTGGCACCATTCTAAGTGCTTAAAAGTACCAGTAAATGAAAATAGAAGAAAGCCATCATTGTCTCCTTGGTATACAAGCTAGTGGGAGAAGAGATATAATTAAAAGCAGAGTGAAACAGGAAGCATGCCAAACAATAAACCCTAAGGAGATACACAATTCTGGAAAGAAGGACAAGGAGTGTGGTGTTAGAAGAGTCCAGTTTTTAATAGAAAAGTAGAGGAAGATCTTCCTCTAAGGTGACATCTAAGCAAAGATGTGAAGGAGGTGAAGAAATCAGCCCTGTATTTTTGTGGAAAGATTATTCTGGTTAGAAGAAACGGCAAATGCAAATATCCTGAGGCAGGACACATCTGGCATGTTCCAGAACAACAGTAGCTGGACTGATGCAGTAAGGCAGAGGCAGAAGAAGATGAGGTCAGAGAGGCAATCAGAAGTGGTAGTATGATTACACGGGACCTGATGAGCCATCATAAGGACCTGGGCTTTTAATCTCATTGACACGAGAAACCACTGGAAGGTGATGCAGAGGGGTGATGCTGTGATCCGCCTCATGGTTTAACAAGCTCTTCTGGTTGCTGAGTTGATTAAACAGTGCAGGGGCCAAGGCTAAAGCTGACAGACCATTTCGGAGACCACTTTAATAATCCAGGTTGGAAATCTCAGTGGTTTGGATTCAAGAGCTGGCAGTAGAGGCTGTAAAAAATATGATCAAGGTCTTGCTATATATTAAAAGATGAGTCAAGAGAATGTGCTCATGGATGGGATTAAGGAGTGAGCAGGGTTGCTGCTTTGCACAAAGCAGGGGTTGGGGGTGGGAGGGTGCCAATCACAGAGAATACAGGGTAAAGGGTGTTATCTGGAATCTGCAATCTAGGGCTTTTGATGTGATAAAAGTGAGGAATCAAGGTATCTGACTTGACCCGTTAATAAAATGGAGTTGCCATTAACTGAGGAGGAGAAGAGTATGAGAAGAATTGAGTTTGATGGTGATTGAGGGATGATCAGGAGGTCAGCTCTGGCAATGTCTAATTCCAGTGGCCAAGGAGCAATCCAGGTAGAAAGGGTCAACAGGCAGTTGGATAGATGACTTGGAGGGCAAGGGAAAGGTCTGACGTGGAGACATCAACTGGAGAAATCATCAGCTTATGGATAGATTTTAAAGCCAAATGATTGGAGGAAATAATTAGAGGAATGAGTGTGGATTAGGGTCAGCAAACTATGGCCACTGCCAAATGAAACCAGCTGCCTGTTTTGTAAATAAAATTCTGCTGGAACACTGCCACACCCATTCATTTCTAGGGTCAGAGTGAGATGTGTGAAACTGGGATTACAGAAGTATTGTAGGCAATTATAGTCCCTTGCCTATGACTAACAGAAATCTCACAAAGATCCCTGGTTTGTTTTTTCTGAGTCACACACCTTTGATTAAAAAGCAATCTGCTATGGATACATAGACTTCCCTGGTGGCTCAGACGGTAAAGCGTCTGCCTACAATGCGGGATACCCGGGTTCAATCCCTGGGTCATGAAGATTCCCTGGAGAAGGCAATGGCAACCCACTCCAGTACTCTTGCCTGGAAAATCCCATGGACGGAGGAGCCTGGTAGGCTACAGTTCATGGGGTCGCAAAGAGTTGGACATGACTGAACGACTTCCCTTTCCCTTCCCTTTCTATGGATACACATATGTGTGTGGCTGAGTCCCTTCGCTGTTCACCTGAAACTACCACAATATTGTTTATTAATTGGCTATACCTCCATACAAGATAAAAAGTTAAAAAAAAAGCATCCTGCAGAGGGAATTCCCTGGTGGTCCAATGGTTTAGGACTCTGTGCTTTCATTGTGCATTTCATTTCTCATCCCCTGGAAAAAGGCATGGCAACCCACTCTAGGGGATTGCAATCCCTGCTGGGGGAACAAAGATCCCACAGACCACATGACTCCGTAAAAACAACAAGCAGCCTGTCAGGTCTGGCCCATTGGCCATACACCCCTTAACATGGCTCATGGCAGACAGTAAATTAAATGCCTTATGTATAGACTTTCATGTAGGATCTCATATAGAAATCAACAGGATGACCACTCCCCATTTTACTGATGTGGGGGCTAAAGTATACACAATGCAACTAATTTAATTGCAAAGTAGTGAATGGAGCCTAGACATAGCCCAGATCTTTCTGATTTCACGTTGGTTTCTGAATTACCCCTTTCTTCCATCACCTGGTAGACATGTGGGCTTAGAAAGGCTGAAAGACAAGTCACAACAGAGTCAAGTTAGTGGCAAAATCAGGTCATCTCAGCCCTGGGCCAAGCCTCTTTTTCACCACATCCCACTACTCCTCCATAAGTCAAGAAGTCTTTTTCAATGAAGCCAACTAATAGTTGACCCTCAGTGTCTGCAGGGATGGGATTCAGGATAACAAAATAACAAAATCCACTGAAGCTCAAATTCTTTATATGACACCACCCTCCATAGTGGGGTTTTGCCAGTGGCTCAGATGGTAAAGAATCTGTAAGCAATCTGCCTGCAATGCAGGAGATGCAGCTCGAGCCCTCGGTCAGAAAGATCCCCTGGAGAAGGGTGTGGCAGCATTCTTGCCTGGAGAATTCCATGGAGAAAGGACATGACGGGCTACAGTCCATGGGGTTGCAAAGAGTTGGACACAACTGAGCGACTCACACACACACACACACACACACCCTCCATATTGGGGGCTCCCCATGGGAGGATTTATCCAACTGCCCATTGATTTCTAAATCAATCTGCAGACATGGAACCCACAAATATGAAGCCCATGGATACCAAACCCAAGGACATGGAATCCATGGATATGGAGGGATGACTATACTTTCTTTAGAGTCAACTAGGACTCCACCAACCCCATTATGAAAAGACTTCCTTGAGTAAAGATTTCTGATTTGTCTTATCTTCTAATTCTAAGTTGCTTTACCCTTCTTTTTTCTCTTTATAATTCTTTAGTGAATCCACATATTCCCTTTCCAGAATTTCTTTTGCTAACAGCACGGAACTTTCCATCCTTTTGACAGAGTTCTACAACAAAGGTTAATTACTTTATAATTTCATTCTCTTTAAAACAAAAAAAAAAAGGCACACTAAAATTGCTAATTTTAACTGTGCTTCTTGTCAGTAGGTTCATGTAAATTCACTGTAATTAAACCAGATGTTTTCTTGTGCCTAAAACTCAGATGGTAATTTAAGGGAAATTTTCATTTCAACATAAAAGAAGGACAGAATGTTATCAAGGGACGTTTTCTCCTGTCCTCACCTGTCTTACCCTTTCCTCGTCTTCCTTCGCCTCCATTTTCACATCTGAACAGTGGGGCTAATGGTGAACTTTGAGAGTAGTTGTGAGAAGTAACAATTAGTTTATTTAAGAGCACAGAGTCCTGCAGAGTCAACAGAAGCCCCCTTTCTTGGCTAGGTCTTCTTTACTGATTATTGTTTGCCTCTCCATTCCGGGTGCCATATTTATTGGTTAGTTGGTTTTTGCACACTATAGAGGCTCCGAACTAACTTAAAAATTGAAATAATTTGAAAATGTTTCGGAGGAGTCTGGAAGTCTTATAGAGAAAAGATAGATTTAGACAATTTCAATCTACCTTGTAATTTCCAGTCTTGCTGGAGGCAAGATCATTTTTTTCTGGATGAATTTTTCTATCTTAAGATGTCAAACATACCTTTTTAATGGAACTATACAGTGGTGTATTAGTAAATGTTTCACAGCCAGCTCTCCAGGATAACAAAACAAAATAAAACCTCAATATGTTTGCCAATTTCCAAAGTATAAACATCACCATGGTTGATTTCAAGCGATGAATGTGATATCACTGGATTCAGACGCCAGAAGAGAGGCTAACAGTTCTGTCACACCAGTATAAGCTGGGTTTGAATATAAATAAAACCCATGATGCACTTCTTTGCCTTACTAGTGTATATAAACAGGGTTCAGTGATATCGTGAAAGAGGCATGGGCTTCGATATTAAACGTTCATTCATCCAACAGTTAACGAGCATCTACTACGTGTCAGGCAGACAACACACACACACACACACACACACACAGTATTTCAGGTAATGGTAAGTACTACAGAAAAGAAAAAAACAGAGTGTTCAGGGAGATATTGGCCAGGGATAGGACTGTATCTTAGATGGGGTTGGGGGGGAAAGCAGAAATAAGATTTCGGGATCTATTTATTGCCTCTTCCACTTGCTACCTAGTAGCCTTAGACAGGTTCTTTAAACTCTCTAGACTTCAGATTTCTCATCCACACAGTATCAGCAGTATCTACATCACAGTATTTGGGAACCGACTACATGAAAGAAGAATATCAGAACAACACACAGCTCATGGTGGGCATTTGAAAACTGTAACTGCACTCCCCCTTACTCTGTGATGGCCCAAGGTCATCTCTGTAAACATCAGACACGTACTGAGCTCTAAGTAAATGATGGCTCAGGAATTACTCAGATGTGTATGGCTTTCTACCCCCACCCCCCACTAAATGGGTCTGGACTGCATTACTTACTGCCTTGTTGTTACTGCTTTTTACACTTTTCTTCTCACTTTCCTCTTTTCCAGCTTTTATGTACTGCATCTTGTTACTGTCCAAACACCTATCCCTAGCAGTATGCAGCCTTCTTCTAGCTTTCTGTGACTTGAGAAACCAGATAATTAATCTTGTTGGAAATGCACAGAAAATACAGGCACTCATTCCTGAAATATGTCTGTCTTCTCTACAATGAAAGTACATGTCTCAAGTGAAATAATACATGTACCGTATGTGATTAAGCACATATCAATTATATTAATATATTATATCGTATATATTACTAATTATAATCAACTAGATTTTTATACTGTGATAAATTATATGGGCATCTAAATTCCTTACTGTAAAATAAGAAAAATGATACTGCTTGCTTTTTCATGTTTGATGTTAAAATTAAATGAATCTACATTGCTGATGGCGATGGTTGGATGGCATCACAACTCGATGGACATGAGATTGAGCATGCTCTGGGAGTTGGTGATGGACAGGGAAGCCTGGTGTGCTGCAGTCCGTGGGGTAGCAAAGAATAGGACACAACTGAGCAACTGAACTGAACTGACATTGCTGATGAACATGTAAAATGATAGAACTTTTATGGAGAAGTATCTGTCATTATCTAACAAAAATGCATATACATTTCCTTACTGACCCCAGCAATCCCACTTCAAGGAATTTCTCATGAAATATAGCTCCACAATACCACAATATGCAAAATAGTGGCTACAGTACGATTTATCATAGGAAATAACAGGAACAACCAGAGGATCCTTCTTGAATTCTCATGCTATTCTGAAATAATGAAGTCACAAACAGCTATGAAAGAATGATACAAATCTGTACAAACCAACACAGACTGATTTCCATGGCATATTAAGTGAACAAAAACATAAGATGCAGAGTATACTGAATATGTTATCTTTTATATAAAAATAATAGAAAAATAGTTTTTACTTTTTTGCAAAATGAACTATATATAAGAAAGATATATCTGAAATAAATATTTTACAGGTGATTACATTTCTGTATGGATAGGAACAGTATGAAAGAGAGATGCTGGCAATACTTCTCTGAGTATACCTTTTTATAGAGTTCCGAGTTTCAAACAAAGAAACTTTTGATATTAAAAACAATGATATTAAAGCAAAGAGGATGAGGAGAAGGCAAAATTAAAACTGAAATAAATGAACACAATTGGGTATTAAATTGATAATATAACCATCCAGAGAAAAGAATGAACCTTTGGACATGGCTTCTTGACTGCTCAAAGAGAGAAAATCTAAAAAGAAACCCTTTAACCTAATTTAGTAGCTTTCCTGTTTGTTAGGAGGACTGATATTATAATTCTGAAACTACTCGGTATGCATTGTATGATGAAGCCAAAAAAAAAAAAATGTGAAGCTGGGGAACTGGGGTTCTCACTCTGGGTGGAGGTAGATATGTATGGACTGAGAAGAATTCTGAGGGGCTGGATTTGAATTAGTGTGAGTTCATGATTTTTGGTGACTGTATAGAGCTTCTCCATGTCAAAGATGGATGGAGAAGCTCTATACAGTCAGCAAAAACAAGACCAGGAACGGACTGTGGCTCAGATCATGAACTCTTTATTACCAAATTCAGGCTGAAATTGAAGAAAGTGGGGAAAACCACTACACCATTTAGGTATGACCTAAATCAAATACCTTATGACTATAAAGTGGAAGTGAGAAATAGATTTAAGGGAGTAGATCTGATAGACAGAGTGCCTGGTGAACTATGGACAGAGGTTCATGACATTGTACAGGAGACAGGGAGCAAGACCATCCCTAAGAAAAAGAAATGCAAAAAAGCAAAATGGCTGTCTGAGGAGGCCTTACAAATAGCTGTGAAAAGAAGAAAGGCAAAAAGCAAAGGAGAAAAGGAAAGATATACCCATTTGAATGCAGAGTTCCAAAGAATAGCAAGGAGAGATAAGAAAGCCTTCCTCAGTGATCAATGCAAAGAAATAGAGGAAAACAACAGAATGGGAAAGACGAGAGATCTCTTCAAGAAAATCAGAGATACCAAGGGAATATGTCACGCAAAGATGGGCTCAATAAAGGACAAAATGGTATGGACCTAACAGAAGCAGAAGATATTAAGAAGATGTGCAAGAATACACAGAACTGTACAAAAAAGATCTTCATAACCCAGATAATCACAATGTGTGATCACTCCCACTCACCTAGAGCCGGACATCCTGGAATGTGAAGCCAAGTGGGCCTCAGGAAGCATCACTACGAACAAAGCTAGTGGAGGTGATGGAATTCCAGCTGAGCTTTTTCAAATTCTAAAAGATGATGCTGTGAAAGTGCTGCACTCAATATGTCAGCAAATTTGGAAAACTCAGCAGTGGCCACAGGACTGGAAAAGGTCAGTTTTCATTCCAATCCCAAAGAAAGGCAATGCCAAAGAATGCTCAAACTACCGCACAATTGCACTCATCTCACATGCTAGTAAAGTAATGCTCAAAATTCTCCAAGTCAGGCTTCAGCAATATGTGAACCGTGAACTTCCTGATGTTCAAGCTGGTTTTAGAAAAGGCAAAGGAACCAGAGATCAAATTGCCAACATCTGCTGGATCATGGAAAAAGCAAGAGAGTTCCAGAAAAACATCTATTTCTGCTTTATTGACTATGCCAAACCCTTTGACTGTGTGGATCACAATAAACTGTGGAAAATTCTGAAAGAGATGGGAATACCAGACCACCTGACCTGCCTCTTGAGAAACCTGTATACAGGTCAGGAAGCAACAGTTAGAATTGGACATGGAACAACAGACTGGTTCCAAATAGGAAAAGCAGTACGTCAAGGCTGTATATTGTCACTCTGCTTATTTAACTTCTATGCAGAGTACATCATGAGAAACGCTGGGCTCGAGGAAGCACAAGCTGGAATCAAGATTGCCAGGAGAAATATCAATAACTTCAGATATGCAGATGACACCACCCTTATAGCAGAAAGTGAAGAAGAACTAAAGAGCCACTTGATGAAAGTGAAAGAAGAGAGTGAAAAAGTTGGCCTAAAGTTCAACATTCAGAAAACGAAGATCATGGGATTCTGTCCCGTCACTTTATGGCAAATAGATGGGGAAACAGTGGAAACGGTGGCTAACTTTATTTTTCTGGGCTCCAAAGTCACTGCAGATGGTGACTGCAGCCCTGAAATTAAAAGACGCTTGCTCCTTGCAAGAAAAGTTATGACCAACGTAGACAGCAATTTAAAAAGCAGAGACATTACTTTGCCAGCAAAGGTCCATCTAGTTAAGGCTATGGTTTTTCCACTAGTCATGTATGAATGTGAGAGTTGGACTATAAAGAAAGCTGAGCACTGAAAAATTGATGTTTTTTAACTGTGGTGTTGGAGAAGACTCTTGAGGGTCCCTTGGACTGCAAGGAGATCCAACCAGTCCATCCTAAAGGAGATCAGTCCCGGGTGTTCATTGGAGGGACTGATGTTGAAACTGAAACTCCAATACTTTGGCCACCTGATGCGGAGAGCTGACTCATTTGAAAATACCCTGATGCTGGGAAGGATTGAGGGCAGGAGGAGAAGGGGACGAAGAGGATGAGATGGCTGGATGGCATCACTGACACAATGGACATGGGTTTAGGTGGACTCTGGGAGTTGGTGATGGACACGGAGGACTGGCATGCTGCGGTTCATGGGGTTGCAAAGAGTCGGACATGACTGAGCAACTGAACTGAACCGAACATGATTGCTGAGAAAGGTCTGTATAGTCAAAGCTATGGCTTTCTCAGCAGTCATGTAGGGATGTGAGAGGTTGACCATAATGAAGGCGGAGAGCCAAAGAATTGATGCTTTTGAACTGTGGTGCTCGAGAAGGCTCTTGAGAGTCCCTTGGATTGAAAGGAGATCAAACCAGTCAATTGAAACGTAAATCAGACTTCAGTATTCAGAGTTCCCTGGTGGCTCAGATGGTAAAGCATGTGTCTACAATGCAGGAGACCTGGGTCAGGAAGATCCCCTGGGGAAGGAAATGGCAATCCACTCCAGTACTATTGCCTGGAAAATCCCATGGACAGAGGAGCCTGGTAGGCTACAGTCCATGGGGTCACAGAGAGTCAGACACGACTGAGCGACTTCACTTCATTCATTGGAAGGAATGTTGCTGAAGCTTAAGCAATACTTTAGCCATCTGATATGAAGAACTCACTCATTGGAAAAGACCCTGATGCTGGGAAGGACTGAAGGCAAAAGAAGAAGCGGGTGGCAGAGGATGAGACAGTTAGACAGCATTAGCATCATAGATGGTGATGCTCACTGGCTGTGCATTTGAGCAAACTCTGGGAAATAATGGAGGACAGAGGAGGTTGGTGAGCTACAGTCCATAGGGTCACAAAGAGTCAGACATGACTTAGTGACTGAACAACAACAATGTTATCTAATACAGATAAATTATATTCCCCAGCTCTACCTTCTTGAAGAGCCTGGAGGCACATTAAGCACAAATAAGATGCATCTCTTAGTGCCAAAATATTCAATCTCCACTCAATAACACCAGAAATCCTTGGATAAGTGGTTGACTCCAGGTCTAGGGCAGAGACATTACAAGAGTAGTCTGGAATGTTCTGTTGCACCAGAAGCAAAGAAAACTAATGAGACCATGTCAAAAGGACCTAGCAGCCATTAGAAGGGACTCTCACAAGCCATATATGAGACAGTTTGAGCACTGAAAAGAATAATGACAGTGATGGATTTTAATACATGGAGTTAAAAAAAAAAAAGACCCATGAGTCAACAGGGAAAGTAAAAATGGGATGGGGATGAGGAGAGAAAGCTGTGTCATAAAGAAGAATGCAAAACAATACATGTAGAGGGAATGCTAGATTTAAAAACATCCTTTTGCAAATATCAGTAATAGCTGATTCAGGTGAAGATTATCACGGAGTGCTAAAATCTTTGGGTCAAAGTTTTTGGGGAGACCCAGAACTGGCAAAGCGATCCTGAGGAAAAAGAACAAAGCAGGAAGCATAACATTCCCAGACTTCAGACACACTACAAAGTTAAAACAATCAAAACGGCATGGTACTGGCACAAAAACAGACATACAGATCAAGGAAACAGAATAGAGAACCCAGAAATAAACCCACACGCGTAGGGGCAATTAATCGTCAACAAAGGAGGCGAGACTACAAAATGGAAAAAAGACAGACTCTTCATCAAGTAGTGCTGGGAAAGTTGGACTGCTGCATGCAAATCAATGAAGTTAGAACCCGCCCTCACGCCATATACAATGATAAATTCAAAATGACTTAAAGACTTAAACATAAGCTATGACACCATAAAATTCCTAGAAGAGACTGAAGGCAAAAATTCTCTGACATAAATCATACCAATGTCTCCTTAATCTCTCAAGGCAATAGAGATAAAAACAAAACAAAACCAAAAAAAAAAAAACAAATGGCACCTAATCAAACTTACAACCTTTTGCAAAGGAAATGAAACCATAAGTAAAACAAAACACCAACTGCATGCATGCTCAATCACTAAGTTGGTTTTATTCTTTGCAACCCCATGCACTGCAGTGCACCAGGCTCCTGTCCTACATAATGGGAGAAAATATTTGCAAACAATGTAACCAGCAGAGGCTAAATTTCCAAATTATACAAACAGCTTATACAACTTAATGACAAAAAAGAAACAGCCCAACTGAAAAATGGGCAGAAGACCTAAACAGCCATTTCTCCAAAGAAGACATACAAATGGCCAACAAGCAGATGAAAGATGATCAGCATCCCGAATTATTAGAGAAACACAATCAAAACTGCAGTGAGGCACCACCTCACACAAGTCAGAATGGTCATGATGAAAAAGTCTACAAATAACAAATGCGGGAGAGCGTGTGGAGGAAAGGGAACTCCCCTTCACTGCTGGCGGGACTGGGAATTGGTGCCGCCTCTATGGAGAACAGTATGAAGGTTCCTCAGAAAACTAAAAATAAGAGCTGCCATATGATCCAGCAATCCCACTCCTGGGCATGTATCTGGACAAAACTCTAATCCAAAAAGGTACATGCACCCCAAGGTTCACAGCAGCACCATTTACAACAGTCAAGACATAGAGGCAAACTACATGCTCATCCACAGATGGGTGGATGAAGAAATGTGGTATGTTGTGCATGTGTATGTGTGTGTGTGTGTATACGCATACACAATGGAATATCACTCAGCCATAAAAAGAAAAAAAAAAAAACACTGCCACTTGGAGCAAAAGATATTATTGTACTAAGCAAAGTAAGTCAGAAAGGTATGATATCACATAATATCCCTTACGTGTGAAATCTAAAATATGGCACAAATGAACTTGTCTACAAAACAGAAAGAGACTCACAGATACAGAGAACAGACCTGTGGTTGCCAAGCGGGAGATGGGTAGGGAAGAGAAGGACTGCAAGTTTGGGATTAGCAGATGTAAACTATTACATAGAGGATGGTTAAACAACAAGGTCCTACTATATAGCACAGGGGACTATATTCAATATCCTCTGACAAACCATAATGAAAAAGAATATGGAGAAAATATATAAATGTATAACTGAGTCAGTTTGCTGTACAGAAGAAATTAACATTGTAAATCTACCATACTTCATAAAAAATTTTTTTTTAATTCTTGGGGACTAGAGATAAGCTTAAAGATCTCAAAATACCACTGCATAGGAGAGCTAATTTACAAAGAGAAAAGCCGCCACATTTACTCTGAAGAGACTGGGTGGTCCCCACCTTATCTAAGGGACCAACTCAGCATCACCAGTAGAGGGGGTCCCTGAGGTCATGTACCTCTTGACATGCTACAGAGAGAAACCTACGTCACCAACTCATAGAGTATCTTAGCCAAACATGTCTCATATTCTGGTTTGTCAGATAAAATCAGGTTTAATGTTACTGGAAATATGAATGCAGATTGTCTATTTGATTGTTTTAGAATCACTGCAAAATTTCTTAGATGTTCTATGGTATTGTGGGTACAGAGGAGCAAGTCCTTATCATTAACTGTCATGTATACTAAAGAATTTAGGGGTGAGGTGTCATGACTTCTGCCACTTACTTTCAAATAGTTAAAAATATTATGTGTATATTTATATATGTTATTTCCATATCAAATATATCACACACGTGAAAGTGAAAGTGAAAGTTACTCAGTTGTGTCCAACTCTTCGTGACCCCATTGGCTATACAGTCCATGGAATTCTCCAGGCAGAGTGCTGGAGTGGGTAGCTTTTCCCTTCTCCAGGGGATCTTACCAACCCAGGGATCAAACGCAGGTCTCCCACATTGCAGGCAGATTCTTTATCAGCTGAGCCACAAGGGAAGCCCAAGAATACTGGAGTGGGTAGCCTATCCCTTTTCTAGCGGATCTTCCCGACCCAGGAATTGAACCAAGGTCTCCTGTATTGCAGGCAGATTCTTTACCAACTGAGCTGTCAGGGAAGCCCTATATCATACATAGGTATCATATATGCATATGAAAAAGTAGATAGCAAGGTGTTCACTAGTGTTAAGTCTCGTGAAGGGTTTACAGATCTTGCTTATACTCTTCTTCCAATTATTCCATGGTTTTGAAACATTTCAAAGTAAAAATCAAGTATGAATCACAGTATCTAACATGTGTGTCTAGCCCACTGTAGGGCTCAATAAGGGGTAGCCAAAATGAGACCATCATCTATTTTGTTTTCCTTTTTCAGAATCTCAGAGATTCCATTTCACAGTCTTGGCTGTGGTTTGGTTGAAGGCAGAGAAGTAACCACCCAGCAAGCTGAGCTGCAGTTTTTGTCTGAGACATTTGTGAAGAAAAGGGGAAAAAATAAAGAACCTGTTTAGCCTCCTATTAACAACCCCTTCGCAGATGAAACACTGGGGCTCAGTGGCCACAAGCTGTTCTCACCAGTGGCGGGTTACTTCACATGCTCACAAAGGTACTGGGGTGATGGAATTACAAATTCCACACATTTCCCAGAAGACAATTTTGTAGCACAGATGAAACCACCATGACTCCAGCCAGCTCAGCCCGCAAGATGCTTCCTTGGTTACCTGAAGGGGGTTTCAGTTAATGGACTAGAGCTGAGCTCCATCTGCAGCTTGACCTCAACGTCAGTGAGCCCCCAGCAAACAGAGATGGTGCCTCTCCCCTCTTCAGGAGAAATGGAACGTAACCACGGCATGCACAGGGGCCTGTGCTCTTCTGAGACCTTCCTGTAGCCTCCATGCCCCCCGAGGTGGGGCCTCGGGAGAGCTGCAAGCCAGAGGCCTGGTGTCCTGAATGCTGGTGCTTTTACTGTGATGATGTCCTCACAGCTTGGGAGAGCAGAGATGGAGGTGCTGCCATTAATGGTGTGTGATTAAAATTTAATTTCAAAGCATTGCTGTTCTCAGTTTGTTTTGATAAAGACCTTGTGATTGTTTTTTTTTTTTTTTTCTTCCCCCTTGGTGATGAGAAGAAGAAATGGAGAGGCTGGGGCATGCCTTAAAGATGGGACTTGGGATGTGCAGCTGTACACGTAGGTAATCCTCAAAAAGTGGCCCAAGGCAGGCAGAGCATCTTGGCAAGAAATGTCCTGAGCTCTTCCTGGGCTAAACCCTCCTGTTCATCTTCAGCATCCTGAATTTTCATGCTGGTTCCCAACACTGGCGCCCCCTTGTCCAATAACCAGGTCCCCCCACGAACTCTTGTCACTAAACCACCCTGGGCTTTCCTGGTGGCTCTGTCAATAAAGAGACCACCTGCAATGCTGGAGACCCATGTTTGATATCTGGGTTGGGAAGATGCCCTGGAGAAGGAAATGGCTACCCACTCCAGTATTCTTGCTTGGAAAATCTCATGCACAGAGGAGCTCGGTGGGCTACAGTCCATGGAGTCACAAGAGTCAGACAGAACTTAGCAACTAAGCCACCAAACCACCCTACTTGCCCCAACTCTGTGTCTCCTTATTATATAAAATCAAGTTTAATGTTATTGGAAATATGAATGTGGATTGTTTATTTGATTATTTTTAAGTGAATGTGAAATTCTGCCACACTGCCATTCCTTGGATATCGATGTCATTTTTCTATAGCTAAGACAGTGGACACCTACAGCTCTAAAGAGATGGATGGGTGGTTTCTAGGTTGATTGTGCTAGAGGATTCTTTGTCAAGATTTTTTTGGGGGGTGGGGGGACTTAGTGCAAATGTAGTAGCTATATTTAATGAAAACTTAAGAGTCTGATGGACATGATTCTAGTTTCTATACGTGCCATCTTTTCTATGAGCACAATAACCTAGAAGATAAGTGCTATGATTGTCTCCTTTTTTTTTTTTTTAAATAACCACATGGCTGGGGGGTCTTAGTTCCCTGACCAGTGATCAAATATGGGCCCCCAATAGCAGAAGCACAGAGTCCTAACCACTGGATCACCAGAGAATTCCCAATCTATCTCCATTTTTACAGATAAGGAACCCAGGTGCTGAGAGGTTAAACAACTTTCTCCAGGCACATTTGGTTCCAGAGTCTGACTTTTCAGACAGTGTATTAGTCTATGTGCTGTCAAAGGAGCTATTTATCTTTGATACAATGGAGCCAAATCTAGAGAAAGTTCTGGCAGCTTCATTAGAACCCAAATCCAGGGCCACAGAATGAAGCCAAGATGAGATGTCTGACCCTCTATTGGTGGCTGGACGGGAATAGGCTCCCAGGAAGCAGGGCACTAACATCTGACCCAGGTGAGAGCTGTACCCACAGGAGACCGAGGTTCTTTGCAAGACAGGAAGCTGGAGGAACAAGGTGACAGAGGCTGAGTCCCCACCACTGTGCTACCCAGAAGCACAGTCTAGAGAGGCTGTAAAGAGAGTGGCTGCGAGGATGATTTTAAAAGGGACTGGGGAGGGCTTGTTACAAAGGCAGATTTGATAAAACTTCCAGGTCTAGGGTAAGATGAAGGGATCGAGGGACAAGTTAGAAGAGGTTGGAGTGCTTTCCTCTGTACGCTTGTGGTGCTTTGCAGCTGAGGATATGGGTCTTGATCCCACCAGGGACCATCACTCAGGTCTCCCTGTGTTCTAGGAAGTATACCTGAACACAGGGAGAGAAGTCAGTAAAGAGGAGGAAACGAGTTCAATTTTGGATACTTTTTTGAGATGCCTGTAGGACACCCAGGTGAATATGTGGCTCTGGGTGCATTCAATCTGTGTGCCGAGCTCTTTATGTATATTTTCTGATGCTAATTTTTAAGAGAATCCAGAGCCATCTGACTCCAAACTCAACATGTCTCTCAACAGTATGATCGATACACATCTTCTCTTTTGAGAGGCATCAGTGTGGTTAAATGCTGGCACAGCAGGTGGCATAAAGTGAGAGCAGGGATGTGGATGAGCGTGTGTCTGTGGCAGAGGTGTCGCTGTCTAGGGGCACAGGGGCCCCCTGGAGTTGTGTACTGTACAGCCTGCATGGTGTGATCCTGAAGAGCTTAGAGAAGATGCTGATATACTGACAGAGAGACGAAAGATGCTGGAAAAAAATAAACTCTTGCAACTGCTGGGCGTGGCTGCCTGAGCTGGTCCAGCCCTGCCAGTTCCTGAGGGAGCACGCCCACCCTCTGACTCACCATCCTCCTCCGTCTGCACCACCAGCTCCTCGCTCTCCATCCGGCCTTCGGGGTTGGACAGCAGCAGCCGCAGCCGGATGGTCATGAAGGGACGCAGGCCCCGCAGGGTGTAGTGGGAGGAGGTCTGGATGAGCTCCTCGGCCTCGTACTGCTGCTGGTTGAATACGTACTGGTACTGCACCGTGAGGTTGTAGCTGTGGCAGCGGGTTACCGCGTAGCCAAAGGGCTCCCACTGCAGGGTCAGCTGCCGGGCTCGGATGTCCACGATCTCCACGTTCTGTGGGCCGTGCACCGGGTCTGCAAGACACACACACACAAGACATGGGGCTCTGAGCAGGCCATTGGGAAGGCGGGGTGGGGGCTCTGCTAAAACAGGGGAACACAGCTCTCACCAACTCAGCCACTGCCTTCCTGATTTCACCACTTAGAATATAATTTAACTAATCTTTTTCTGTAAAACAAACCTATTATTTAAACACAAGCATCTAAAAGAAAACCTATTTAAAGGGAAAGTCTGAATCACTGGTCATAAATGAATATTAACCATTTGAAAAAAATGCAAAGTTGTTAAAATTGCTGAGGCTCATCAGGGTACCACTGAAGACCATCATGGGTACCACCAACAGCACGCCCAATGCTTTGGGAAAATACTAATTGAGAAGGAAGCTGCAGTTCTGATCTATCTCTTTACATTTCATCTGGCCACACCCCTCCCCTTGAAAAACCAGGCCCCTCTTTTCAGCTCACTGCACTCGAGTGCAGAGAATGCACACTGAGCTGCCTCCTCAACACACAGCACCCAGGCTGTCACTGTGACCAGAGGACAACGCCTTGGAATCTCCTTTCCTTTCACTGAAAACACAATGGATCCTTTTGGAGCCTCCCACAACACCCTTCAACCCTTCCTTCTCTCCTCTCCTTCCTCCACCAGACAGGCCTCTCCAGGGATATCATTCTAAAAAAGACTTGGTGCAACGGTCCAACTCCTAGGCACAGATCTGGACAAAATTATAAATCAAACAGATACGTGCACCCCCATGTTCATAGCAGCACTATTCACAACAGCCAAGACATGGGAGGAACCTAAATGTCCATCAGCAAAGGAACAGATAAAGATGTGGTACAATGGAATACTACTCAGCTATAAAAAAAAAAATGAAATAATGTCATTTGCAGCTAAAGGGATGGACCCAGAGATTATCATCCTAAGTGAAGGAAGTCAGAAAGAGAAAGATAAATACCATATGGTATCACTTACATGTGGAGTCTAAAATATGGCACAAATGAATTTATCTACAAAACAGAAACACACTTACATCCATAAAGAACAGACTTGTGGTTGCCAAGGAGGAGGGTGGCAAGAGATGGAAGAACTGGGAGATGGGATTAGTAGATGCAAACTCTTATATGTAGAAAGAAAGAAGTTCTGCTGAGGAGCACAGGGAACTACATTCAATATCCTATATAAATCATAACAGAAAATAATATGAAAAATAATATATAATTTTAAAAGAAATAAAAATGAAAAACAGGTCTTATTATGCCTTCTCACCCCGGAGCTATCTCCCATTCTATCCCTTCCTACTTATATTGGTCCCAGACCCTCATATATAACAGTGGCCATCTTTATTTTATTATGAATATTCTATTTATACAAATTAAGTAGATGTTTTTGTACAAAAAAGATTATAACAAACAAAACTATTTTTTAAAAATCTCCATATGTAAAGCTCATTCTCTAAGGTTTAGGCATTTATTACAATAGAAACACAACCTCTTTTCTGGTCAGCACACCCCGTAAGCTCCTCCATCAGGTTTTCTTTGCTGGGAGTAGTTAAGCACAGGCTAGAGAGGCAATCAGTGTATTTCCCCCACGCTACCTACAGGGCTTTACCAATTTATATAATCTCCTTGGGTCCATTTTCTATTTCATTTGTTAAATAGAGATAATGATAGTAGTTAACTTTATGCAGGGGATGGCGGGGGGAGCATTAAATGAGGTGTTGTTTGCAAAAGCTCTTAGAATTACACCTGGAATTTAAGCACTCACTATTTGGCAGTTTTTCTTTTGCAGTAAAAGGAAAAGTACTAAAAATAATAACGAGCCCTCGCATGCTGGATCCTCCCAACCACCTTATATGTGGCGGTACTGTGTAGCATCCTTACGCAAAAGGATGAATTCTGTCACCTCTCTGGTCCCCTCAGAGCATGTAGGGGTAAGGCAGCTTCCCCGCCAATGCAGTGATAAAAAGGGAGGGTGGGGAATTCCCTGGTGGTCCAGTGGTCAGGACTCTGCTCTTCCATTGCAAGGAGCATGGGTTTGATCCCTGGTGGGAGAGCTAAGCCAGGGCATGCCACATGGCATGGCCAAAAAGAAAAAAGGAAGGCGATACTGATGGAGCTGAGTCCTCTGATCTGTCTGTGCAGGGCAGATGTCCTGTGACTTGTGTAGGGACACACTTTGAAGTGGTTCTCTTTGGAGAAGGATGCTTAGAAATAAACGTCAGGGAGCCCAGGAGCCAGCCCAGACCTCCGAGGCACTGTTGGGGAGACTGGGGCAGCCTGGCCCTGCTCAACCACTGAGTTCACGGTCACCCTTACAGCCCAATAACTCATGTCACGTAAAGGAAAACCCGTGTCCCCAAAGCAAAGAGATGACACCGAACAAAAGCTGCTATGTGGAGCCCACATGGATTGAACAGTGAGAAGGGAGGTCCCCAGAGCTGGGGAGTTCTGACCTGGTGTGGCTGTTATCGCTGCTCGCTTCACATGAGGACAAACATATAGACAGAGTTAACAGTGAGAAATTCCTTGCCTGGGAAGTCCTGAGCATCCCCCAGCACTGCCTGGCAGAAGCCTTTTTCTTGGCCCAGATGCCAGAACACTGCTGGCAGGGACGCCACCCACCCTGCTCGGAACCTCATGGACCCTCCTCTGGGTATGTCTTCAAAACTGACTTAGAGCTTTGTCCAGCTACATAACTGCCCTCATGCTCTCTTGGCTCACCTTGTTAGAGTGAGATCAGGAACACTTAAGGCCCGTAAAATCCAGGGTTATAACTCTATTTTGTCAAACATCTTAAGATGTACCACAGTCCATGTTAAATACACATTTGGGAATCTCCAATATTTCCTTCACTCCCCGGATAGCTCAGTTGGTAAAGAATCCGCCTGCAATACAGGAGACCCCGGTTCAATTCCTAGGTCAGGAAGATGAGCTTGGAGAAGGGATAGGCTACCCACTCCAGTATTCTTGGCCTTCCCTTGTGGCTCAGCTGGTAAAGAATCCGCCTGCAATGTGGGAGACCTGGGTTTAATCCCTGGGTTGGGAAGGTCCCCTGGAGAGGAGTGGCTATCCACTCCAGTATTCTGGCCTGGAGAAGTCCATGGACTGCATAGTCCATGGGGTGGCAAAGAGTCCGACACGACTAAGTGACTTGCAGTCTCTCACTCAAAACTCCCTTCAAACACTAACGAAACAATAAAAACAAAACAACCTTGATGGCCAGCAGCCTCAGTTTGGGGTTCTATCACCCCCATCACCTTGTGACTCTGTAAGGAAGAAACTGACTGCCAATCCCACTTTATGGATGAATAAACTGAAGCCAGAGAGGTCCAGGAACTTACACAGACTGACAAGAGGTAAGTTCAGCGTGACAGCTTTTTAAAAATTGTCCTCTAGGCTAGAATATAAGCTCTTGGAGAGCAAGGGTGCTCTCTGCTCATCCCTTCAGCCTGTGCCCAGCGTATCAGTTGAAAGGATGCTTTAGTTTGTAAATACCACCACAACCTGTGAAGAAAGTATCACTAGCCTCGTCGTAGAGGAAACCAAAGTTTTGTGAGATGAAAGGATGGGCCCAGAGCCGCCGAGTGAGCGGCACAGCTGAGATCTGAATCTGGGTCCAGGATCTCTGTGTTTCCTCTGTACTGTGATATCAGGAAGGAGAACAAGGAAAGGACATAAAACGAGGCCTGTCATGGTCCTCAGGAATCTGGGGAGAATGTAGTGAGAAATCTTAGAACTGTATAGCGGAAGTGGCTTGATCCATAGGCGCCTAAGGCCCACCGGGGAGGGTGACATGGGCGCTTAATCACAGCGGGGCTAAGCTGAGTAACTGATCCGTCTTCCCACTCCTCACCTTCAGCCACTAGAGTCCTCTCCCCGAGTTCACCTAGGAAGGTGTGCACATAAACACCTTTCTGCTGCTCTTCAAGGAAGGAGCAGACGAGGGCACCTTTTCAAAGAAGGCCAGAGATGTTGCAAGCCTGCCACAGAGCAAAGAGACTCCCTCCCAAAGTGGGAAGGTCAGGGCACAGGAGAAGTGACTTGCTCCCTCTGAAGCAGATGCGACTGACTGTCATCAGACAGGCCACAGGGAATAGCGGAGCTGGGCAGAGCATGGCTTGAAGCCAGACTCTGGCGCTCACTAGCTGTGTGACCTTGGGCAAGGGCACTTCATCTCTGAGCCTCCATTTCTTCGTCTATAAAGTGGAAATTGTTGCACTAATCACAGAGGGCTATTAATGACTACAAAATGAACTGTAAAGAGAGAGAAAATTGCCTCTAACAGTGGGCATCCCTCTTAGAGAGAATGGCCTTTCTTGGGGAAAGACCTTTAGAAGCTTGCTTGGAGTAGAAGCTTCACTCCCAGGGCCTCGGGACCAGTTGTGCTTAGCCTTTAGAGGAAGAGGAAAATGAACTCACTGGCTGCCGGGACTGAATAGGGGAGGAAAAGAGTGAACATGACTGTGGAATCCTGGGTGGAGCCCAAAGGGACTGTTCTCATGGGACTCCCAGTCTTCAACAAGGTCCTCAAGATACCACAAACGGTTGGCTATGATTGGATTTCTCGCGGCTTCTGAGATCTGAATGCCTCACTTGAGCCAAATAAGATCCCACATGGGAACAAAGAGACCAGAGGCAAAGAGGACTTGGAAAAAAATGTCCAGGTGTGTTACTGACACCTTGAAAGATAATGTGAGGCTTTCTCAGGCTATGGAATCAGAGATTCAAGCAAAACTCAGGAAGGAAGGAAGGAAAGTCACTTAGTTGTGTCCGACTCTTTGCAACCCCATGAACTAGCCTACCAGGCTTCTCGGTCCATGGGATTTTCCAGGCAAGAGTACTGGAGTGGGTTGCCATTTCCTTCTCCAGGGGATCTTCCCGACCCAGGGATCGAACCCGGGTCTCCCTCATTGTAGGCAGACGCTTTACCCCTCAGTTCAAGTGGAAAGACAAGAACTTTTATGGCCCTGTGGGTGAGATACGTGTGGGTTGAAAGTGTTCTGTAAGCTCAAGAACTCCCATTCAAGAAAAGGCAAAGCTAGCTATACATTAACCATGGACTGGGCAGCTGCATGCTGAAAACAAGTGTTCAGCAGAGGGAACTGAGATCAGCGAAGGGACATGACTTACCCAGGACCACAAAGCTAAGTCAGTCCCCAGCTTTGGACTCCCGTGGCACTTTACACAACCGTCCAGCCCACTCAGTGCTTGCCGTGCTTTCCAGGAGCTGCTTGTTCTTGTATCCATCACTCCTCCCAGGCTGCAAAGGACCATATGCTGTTTGTCCAGCAACCCAGCACATGGCGCCAGGACTGTCAAGGGGCCCAGTCTGTGTTGGTTAAACTGAGATGAACAGATGGTGATCTGTTTTTGAGAACTGGGCTTGGACCCCCTGACTCCACAATTCTCTGCTCTGTCCCCTACAAGCACATCACCAAGTCTTTAAGGGGAAGGTATCTATTTTTTTTCATTCAAACAAGAGAATGTCCTGAAATCCTACACGATGGAAACTAGTTTTCAAAATGCATGATGGAAGCATTCACGCTTTCACTCTGACCCTCCCAGACCTCGGATGGCAAACCCTGCTTCTGCTCTGGTAATTGCCTACAGCAGGGAGAGTCTCAGGTTTACATTCCAGTTGGTACAAACAAGTTGGAAATTGCTGAGAAAGCCTCGTGTGTGCAGTGGAGATTGGTTTGTTGAATTTATATCCCTCGTGTAAATATGTCCAAGCCCAGAGACCATGGTTTCTGCCTCCAGATAAGGCTCTGCCCATATGACCTTCTTGAGAAAGAGCCTACAAGCCACTGAGATGGCAAACAGTGGGAACAGAGTGTGTCTTATCTGGGAAGCTGGAAAGTCTGCCTCTGATGGACAATCACAGTGGTGTAACCTCTGGGTTCACAGTCTCTATACCTTTAGACGTGGCAGTGGGGGCCCATCCCAAGCCCTATGCACTGGGAGCACACACCGGCCCTCTGCAGACCATGCCCTTCTCCTGGAGCAGGATTCAATGGGCCACTGTGCCTACCTGGTCCCTGTGGACCCACTGGCCCACCTGGACCAGGCTCTGGATGCCTAACACCTCAGAATTCCCTGTCCCAATGGCCCCAAACTCAATTTCAGAGCTTGTCTGAACCTCTTTCCTTGGTTTGGCCATCCAAGGTCAGACCATATTCCATCTGTGTACCCCTAGATCCAAAGGGTGAACAAAGGATGGCTGTTTGGAGGAACAGATCTTTGTGGGCAAGGATGGAGTCAGGTGAAAGAAGGAAAGGGACCACAGGCCTCTGTGTGTGTCTGTGTGTGTGTCTGTGTGTGTGTGTGTCTGTGTGTATGTGTGTGTGTGTCTGTGTGTGTGTCTGTGTGTGTGTGTCTGCGTGTGTGTCTGTGTGTGTGTGTGTATGTCTGTGTGTGTGTCTGTGTGTGTATCTCACTCACATCTTCTGAAGATACCCCTGGAAGGCGAGGTGGACCTCTTCACCTCAGTCACGTGCCTCCTTGCCATGTGAGATCTTACTAAAGTACCATTTCCTCCTGAAGTACCATTTTCAACCCCAAACTCAGAGTGCAACCTGCAACTTACACCCTCCCACCTCCAAATTCCCTAACCAATGTTCATTCTTTGAACCCTATGTTCCTAAAGCAGAGTGTCGCATCCTTGATCCTTTTATACCTCCATGCCCTGCTTGGGTTGCCACTGGCAAATCCCTATTCAGTATATTCAAGGCCTGACTCCAAAGCCACTCTGTCTTTGTAACTCTCTCCAAAAACCTTTTTTGCCCAGGCAGGATCAATCATCAGCTCTTCCCTTTACTGTTTCTTCCACAGTCCTTATCAAATTGCAGATTAATTGTCTGCATGTTCAGTTCACACTCACCCTCTCCCTGCTCACCCGTGAGCACCTAGATCGCTTCCTTTTTATAACTGGAACTTATAAGTGATTAATAACTAAGTATGAGTAAATATAAAAAAGTATGAGATGGCTGAAGACTGAACCAGAATCGAGGCTCTAACATCCTGCAGGGGAAACGCAGCAAGTGAAGGGGTGAATCAGGACTCTCTCTACACTCCAGTTATTAAGGTAATCACGTGGTTAAGTTAGAATTCCAGCTTCTTGTTTTATAGGGACCAAGCTGTTAAGCACCGAGCCCATATCTCCGTACCGACCGAGAGAACAAGTCCACCACAGTAATGCAAAGGCAGGAAGGGAATTTTATTTCTAGCGCGCTAGGGCCCAAGTCTCATCCCACACAGTGGAATCCGACAAGAGCCCCGAACAAAGGAGTATGGCTGCTTATATACAGGCAGTTCTTTGTCTCAATTACAGGGGTAACTGGCATTACATGATTGGCTAGGCAGGATGAGCGCATATCCTGTCTCTTTTGGTTGGTATGTATGGGGAGTTTTCCTAATTTGGTCAAGGGATGCTCTATTAGGAAGACATGACTTAGGTCCTGTGTCGAATATACCTTGCTGAGCCTGTCACGGCCGGAGTTTGACCCCTAACACAAGCCTTCATCCCTTCTGTCAAAGGTAACTGCTGAACAATCTCCTAATGACCTTAATCAAGGCAACATCTTATTTTTTTAAAAAAAGGATTAGCAAAGCAGATTTCTGATTCATGAATTTCCTATGTATTCATCTTAGAATGTGGAGTTGGCTGTAACATATGTACTGTTCAAAGTTGAACCTA
Organism: Oryx dammah; assembly: GCF_014754425.2. Taxonomy (NCBI): domain Eukaryota; kingdom Metazoa; phylum Chordata; class Mammalia; order Artiodactyla; family Bovidae; genus Oryx; species Oryx dammah. The sequence continues at coordinate 12,202,241 of NW_024070194.1, read as the reverse complement.
AATTGAGATAATTTGGGGGCATAGGGCTGAAAATGTGGAGGTGGATAGCTTGTATGTAAAATTAATTTTTTATCCATTTGGAGATGCAATTTGAGTTCCTTTCAAATTAAATTGCAATGGAGTCCTAGGCAGCTGGAAACATTATTGCCAACATAATTTGATACTGCAAGATCAGTAATACATTGACAGATAGTTCGATGTGACCATTAATTTGCAATTTCTGCATGGAAATGATACACGAAGGGAAAAAAGGTAAAAGGAACAAAATTAAAATCCATCTTCTTTCAGCATGATCCAAACCTGCTCTCATGTTTCCTTTCTGCCACCACCTCTCATTTACTGCAGATGTTTGGTAGAAGATGAGAATTTGTTGACAATTATCACAGACACCCTTATGAAGGTAGGCAAGGACAGGAATCCAGAGGCTTCATTTCGGGATATCGGTACCCTCACCATCCAGGGTCACTGGGTTCTACCTACCCCGGCCACTAAAATCACCCAAAGCTAGAACACGTTATCTTGCGAGAGCTGACTCAGTCGTCATCCTCTTGCAGAGATATCACAGAGGATGTATGTCATTCACATGTTCGTTGGCTCACCCACTACTGAAAAAATGCCCTGGAGGAGGGAGGCATCGTGATGTGGTAAAAAGGAACACTGGCTCTGTCATCACCTGGACCTAAAGCAAGTGACCTGCCCCATCTGCGTCATTTTTCTCATGTGTAAATCAAGAATGGTACTCCCTGCCTTTTAGGGCCATGGGGTGAATTAAGGAGATGGTGTTCACCAAGCTCCTGGATGGTATGTGACACAGCTGTGTTCCCTCAAATACAATTCCCACCTCCAGAAGGGAGGTGAGGCAAGGGAACCACTGAGACAGAACAGGGGTCCTGAAGATGACAGTGGACCCCTGGCCAGGTTCTCGGTCCAGCTGGTGGCTGGGTTCATGCTTTTTCAATGACGGTTTTGAGTTAGCAAGCTCCCATTAACGCATATTTACATGGCTATCTATACTTCCCTTTCTACAAACATGCCTCGGACCACTGAGATGGGACAGGCATTTGGGGATGCTGGGGAATGACACAGACAATTTCTGACCTTCAAGAAATCCATGCTCTAGAGGGGGATGTAGACACGACAACTGTGAAGCGCAGAATGATGACGCCTGATGGAGCTTCTGCAGGGAAGGTGCCAGGCTTCCAGGCAACAAGTGTCAGAAGGACACAGCCTTGCGCTGGAAATTCATCTGAGCCAATTTAGCCATGACTCACGCACAGCCTTACATTCATTTTCACAGAAACCAGAAGCCACCAAAGAAATCTGAGGTGAGTGAAGGTTAACAATGCCTTCATAATGGCATTATTAGGTTATAAATAAAAGCAAGTCCGAGGTCAAATTCTACTACACAGATAAGCATTTATTACACAAACGTATATTAGTAAGCAGAGACAAAACAGCTCATACAATCCATTGTATAAAGTTCAATGAGGCCCTAGCAACCTGTCCTTGTCTTTTTAGGTGATCGGGTTCCTGTCTTGTATGGAGGTTCATTTAAAGCAGTTACGACAGCATTCTCAGGTAGGAGTTGACAAACTTTTCTGGCAAAGGGCTAGATACTAAATCCTTTAAGCTTTGTGGGTCAGACAGTCTCTGTTGTAACTATTTGTCTCTGCTGTCATAATGCAAAGGCAGACACAGACGCTGTGTAGACAACTGGCACGGCTGTGTTCCAATAAAAGCTTATTTACAAAAATAGGGATAGACTGGGAGTTTGGGATTGACATGTACACACTGCTATGTTTTAAAATAAAACGTTTCTCCATTTAAAAAAAGTAAAATAAAGGCAAGAAAGCCAAGTCTGTGGGCTATACTTTGTCCACTTCTGTCCTAAGGGCAGGATCAAGAACCATTACAGACTCATTAGGTAACCAGGGATCCTCCTCATCCAATAGGTGACACAGGACTGTTCAGGAATCACGGTTTGGACACCATCCCTGAGGCCAAGAGTTAGAGGCCTTGCTAGGCTCTCCTGCATCACGTACGTTTGGAAAGCACTCTCATGCTATTTGGCCAACCCGTGTATTTTGAATACTTTCACCAATTAGAGTCCATTTTACAATACTTACGCTAGTCTACAGGTCCCTGATTTCCACCAGAACAATCAATTTCTGGCACTTGGTGTGCTGATCAGCAAAGTGAAGGTTGTGGATCAAGACGTGATATCAGAAGCACCTGGGCACCAGCATGAAAAACACTTATCGACTAAAATACCAGGGGTCCTTTCCTGACCAGTATGGTCTTGATGGGAAGGCTGGCAGCACTGGGTTAGAACCTCACCCAAAACTCATGCATAAGATTCCACTGGTAAATATTTTAGAGTAAATCAGCAACAGTGTAGTGTGGAGTCAAGACGTCAACAAGGGTGTCCTAAAGGAGGCGGCCTTGGGCAAAGGAGAGATATCTAACCAGGTAAAAGTACGAGTTGTGGAGAAATAGAGGTTGAACATAGGGAGAGGGAAGGTTAAGCCCCAGGCAAAGGTGTCAGCATGTTTAAAGTCCAAGATACAAGTGGGACTTCCCTGTGATCCAGGGGCTAAGACCCCACACTCCAAAGCAGGGGGCCAGGGTTTGATCCCTAGTCAGGGAACTAGCTCCCACGTGCTACAACTAAGAGTTTTCATGCAGGAACTAAAGATCCCACATGCTGCAAGGAAGATGGAAGATCCTGAGTGCCGCAACCATGACCCGGTACAGCCTAGTAAATTAATAAAAATAAATACATATTAAAAAATAAAGTGCAAGACACAAGAATAAAGGAGCAAATGGCCATCAAGATGCTGATACACGAACGGACAGGCACTGGGAGCAGCAATCCCTGCCTCCCACAGCAGACCCACACTCCCTGCAGTGATTGTCAGGCCAGTCTGAGTGCTACGCACTATAATGGGCATTATCATTACCTAAGAAGTAACTGAGAACAGTAACTCAGGTAGTTGTAACAGAGATACAGTATTCTTTGCCAAAAGTCAAGCATGGGACAAACTCATCCTCTTAAATATTTTTGAGCTCCTACTATGTGTTAGGCACTACATCACATGTAGGAGTGACCCAAACAGACAAAAATCCTCTCTGCCCTGAAGGGGCTTCCATTCTTGTAGGGAGTAGGGGGTTAAATAATATATGAGATAATCAGAAAATGAGAATGTCAGATGGCAGTAAGTGCTCTAGAGATTCTAGGGAAAAATCAACCAAGTGAATTTGGTTACAATGTAATGAAGGGTAAAACCAGGTCTGGTCCAGCAGCCCTATCCCTTGGGCTCTACAGTTTAGCTGCTCAGGGTGTGGATGGGGAACCAGGAGTCAGACACAGCACAGGTTCAAGAGGCAACCAACTGGCTGGAGTCCATGGACTTCAGGCCCAGGGTGAACCTAACAGCTACAACCCAAGGGCCCTAGGATAGTCACTGAGCCATGGTCTCTTGGTTCCAACATCCTTTCTATACCCTGTTTTGTGATGCTGGGGCTGGTAGTCCATAAAGCACATCTCTGCTTCATCACATGGTTCTATGCTACTCTCTGCCAGTTGGGGGCAATAGACAGTGGTCTCCAACCTTCCTGGCACTGTGTTAGTCCCTCAGTCGCGTCCAGCTCTTTGCAACCCCATGGACTGTGCCTGCCAGGCTCCTCTGTCCATGGAGTTCTCCAGGCAAGGATCCTAGAGTGGGTTGCCATGCCCCTTTCCAGGGGATCTCCCTGACCCAGGGATTGAACCCAGGTCTTCTGCATTGTAGGCACATTCTTTACCATCTGAAACCACCAGGGCAGTAGGGACGGGTTTTGTGGAAGATGATCTTCCCATGGACAGGGGAGCGGATGGTTTTAGGATGATTCAAGTGCACTACATTTGTTATGCTGAGGCTGACCTGACAGGAGGCGGTGGTTAGGTGGTAATGAGAGCGATTGGGAAGCAGCTGTAAATATAGATGAAGCTTCACTTGCTCACAGCTCACCTCCTGCTGTGTGGCCCAGTTCCTAACAGGCCACAGACCAGTATCGGTCTACGGCCAGGGGTTGGGGATCCCTGCTCTAAGAGGAAGAGAGTACTTGCTGTTTCCGTGGGCATCACTCCAATATCGCTTCTTCACCTCAGGGAAGTTCATTCTGTTCCAGCAGTTAGATCTAGTTTGCAGTTCCTCTAACACTTCAAGAGCAGGATTCACTGCAGAACCTCAGAGACACTGCTGCTGCTGCTAAGTCGCATCAGTCGTGTCTGACTTTTCGCGACCCCATGGACTGCAGCCCACCAGGCTCCTCCGTCCATGGGATTTTCCAGGCAAGAGTACTGGAGTGGGGTGCCATTGCCTTCTCCGTCAGAGACTCTAGCAACAGCCAAAAAGTGCTCCTTCTTCCAACTTTTTAAATGCTTCTGATTCCAGCCTGTTCTCTTGTTCTCTCCAGCCCCATTGGTACCTGTCCTCACAGCTGCTATACTGGTATAATACTTTCATTAACAAGAAGTTTCCAAACTTTCATGGTGACCTTGGTGTTACAGTCTTTTTTTTTTTTTTTTTTTCCGCAAAGTTCCTAGCCAAAGAAATACCTAGTAGTTTCATTCACTAGTTGGTCCAAGCAATTTAATAAGTATTTGTAGCCTAACCCTTAGTGAGTCTTCCTGGGTACCTCAAATGGTAAAGAATCTGTCTGCAATGTGGGAGACCTGGGCTCGATCCCTGGGTGGGGAAGCTCCCCTGGAGGAGGGCATGGGAACCCACTCCAGTATTCTTGCCTGGAGCATTCCATGTACAGAGGAGCCTGGCAGGCTACAGTCCATGGCGTCGCAAAGAGTTGGACACAACTGCGAGACTAACACAGACACAGCCACTTAATAGTAGCTTGAGAAAACAATACACAGAAATCAAAAGAAAAAATATTTTAATTTCCTTCTTAAATAACCACAATCACTTATTTATAGGATACCTGCATTTGTCAAGCCCTGCACACCTTATCAAACTGTGGGTTCAGATTAAAAATTGCTCCTCTTGTTGCCTGCCCTATGCTGATTTTCCTGCAATACTTGCTTTTCACCTCAGTAACAACAGCAAGCCCAGCTTTGCAAAGATGTGATGTCACTGAAAGGAATGGAGCCCAACCTAATGGTGAAACTGTGTATCACCTCAACTTAGTGCTTTGTACAATGTCTGACAGATGACTCTGTTTTCCATGCTCATTTAAAACTGAAATTCTAAACACCCTCATGCTGTGCCTTTGTGAGTTCATTGTGGTAGCCTAGGCTGCCTCAGGAAAGTTTGAGAACCACCATGGTGAACTCCTATTAGGCAATCCTCCCTGTTATTAAAGTAAGTGTGTGATGAAATTCAAACTCGACCTTGACTGGTCCGGATGCAGGATCTGAATGCCTGAACTTGATCATTCCCTGCTCCCTGCCCTCCTTTCCCAGGCTCCATTCTGCCTTGGTACCCCTGCCCACAAATCCGATGTGCTAGCTGGCCACACTCTGCTTCCCAGCTCTGGCTCAGACCTGTCTCTTCACTCTTGGCCCCATACAGATGCGCCCACCTGGACAGTTGCTGAGTGAGGAGCAGGGTGGCAGGCCACACCTCCTGCCACAATGGCTCAGGTGTTCAAACGCCAGGAAGAATTAAATGGACACAGGCTCTAGATTGCAGTCTGGAAATAAAAGCTTCAGAAGGCTTAAAAATCACTTCTGTGGCAGAGGAAACTGGGTTGGAGAGAGAGAAGCAATTTCTAAATTACATGGTTTCAGTTTCTGGAGAAAGGAGTTTCAGGGTGGGATGGGGCTTTGCTTCAATTTACACTTAATTCATGGCAAGTCCCCTTGTCCATTGGAAAAAAAAAAACGCCGGGGGGGAAAGCCGGGGGAAAAAAAGCTGGAGAAAGAGTAAAACCTGAAACATCTAATGATTCAAAGCCACCCAGTGCTGAGCCCAGGTAAGGTATATATTACACCTTCTGAACACCACTTGTCCTTGGGACACATAGTCTGGCTGTGAACATCATGAGCCCTGGAATTAGGGAAGAGCCCTTAGTGCACCTAACCTGCCACCACTGTGATACTGGTAAGAAGCCATTTGTAATGTAAATCAAATTATTTCTAGAATATGTCAAACAAACAAAAGTAGTATCTCCTGACTGGATCCTGACAGCCCGTCTCCCAGGATGATCTTGATCTCCCCCAAGGAGTCGCATTAATCTGTAGACACTACTCAGGACTGCTGGACCGTGGAGAGCCCTGCTGTGTCAGCAGCCCCAGAAATGCCTACCAAGCTTTCTTATGATGCCCAAAGCTTAATTTTTTTACTATTTTGTAGACGTACAAGAGTATCATTACACTGAAGGAATCATTTCAAACAAATCCACTGTCAGTGAGAGGTGGCTTATTCTCTGCCGAAGTTTCATTTGAGACTCACCTACACGAGGAGAAAGGATACACGGTGAAGCAAACATTGTCTATCCTGGTCGCCTTGCAGCAGAACAGCAAGAGGGCTTCAGCAGAAGAGCAAGCACAGGACAACAGAAGCTAGAAGACCCATTTACCCCCCGATTATCCATCTCATTCACTCGTGAAGCATGAGCACCTCTCAGCAAAGGCGAGGGGGTAAAATGTTTATATGCTTCATAGCTGGCCCTGCTAACAGAAAGGACCCCTGGTCATGACACTGCGGGATACAATCCTAGCTCAGGCCCTTACAGACGCCATCAAATGATAATCCTCTACATCAGAATCCTGAAGGGATCACTATCCTAGGCATTGGACTTTCAACATCAACATACCCTTTTTTTTTGTTTTTTAAACTTTATATTTTGTACTGGAGTATAGCCAATTAACAATACTGTCTGCAGAAAAGGGACTCAGTCTATATATACAAGTATCCATTCTCCCCTAAACTCCCCTCCCATCCAGGCTGCCACATTACACTGAGCAAAGTTCCCAGGGTATACAGCAGGTCCTTGATAGTTATCCATTTTAAATATAGCAGTATGTACATCTCCATCCGAAATTCAATAACTACCCCTTCCCCAAACCCTTCCCCAGCAACTATAAGTTCATCCTCTAAATCTGTGTGTCTGTTTCTGTTTTCTAAGTAAGTTCATTTGTATAAATATATGAGATCTAGGAAAGGTAACAATCTCCCAAGACAGAATCAAGAAGAAACAAAAATATGACCAGACCAATCACAAGCACTAAAATTGAAACTGATTTGAAAACTCCCAACAAACAAAAGTCCAGGACCTGATGGTTTCATGGGTGAATTTTTTCAAACATTTCTTACAAAATAATTAACACTATCCTTCTAAAACTGGAAAAACTGCAGAGGGAGGAACACTTCCAGACTCATTCTGAGGCCACCATCACCCTGATACCAAAACCAGGTGAAGATACCACAAAAAGAAAGAAAGAAAATTACAGGCCAATATCACCGATGAACACAGATGCAAAAATCCTCAACAAAATCCTAGCACTTTGAGTCCAACAATACATTAAAAAGACCATACACCATGATCATGTGGGGTTCACTCCAGCGATGCAAGGATTTTTCACTATCCATAAATCAATTAATGTGATACACCACATCAATGAAATGAAGAATAACAACTATATGAGCATCTCAATAGATGCAAAAAAAGCGTCTGACAAAATTCAGCACAAAATTTATCAGCGTCTGATAAATTCTCCCCACAAAGTAGGCACAGAAGGAACATACCTCAACATACTAAAGACTATATACAACAATCCTACAGCTAACATCATACTCAATGATAAAAAGTGGAAAGCATTTCCTCTAAGATCACGAACAAGACAAAGATGCCCACTCTCACCACTTTTATTCAACTTATCCTTCTAATTCTGCCTCCATACAACGGGACCTTTTTCTTAGTGTTACCAGTCAAAAGCCATTCCCACTTTCATCTCCCCTTCACCTGCAAATAATCCTTTCTGCTCAGATGCCTGATGTCTTCACCATTTCTCTCTCCTGCCCATCAAAACTTGTTTATGAATTGTATGACCTTGAAAGAATCTCTTTATCCTTCCTAAGTCTCAATTATATATTAATGATATCAAAAGTGACCCTAATGAAACAGATCTCCTAGGATTCTTGTGAGATGAAAATGAAATTATATGTGATCAAATGCAAGTGGGATGTTGCTGTATAACAAGCAGACCCCAAAGTCACTGGTTTATAACAACAGGCATTTGTTCTTGAGCTCGTGTATCTGCTTGTCTGATCTGTGAAAGGGCAGAGGTTACTCAGGGCATGTTCTTTCCATACTGGATGCACCAGAGCCAAGGTGACCTGTGCAAAAGCTGGTAAGCCTTCCCTCATGTCATGTCCTGAGATGGACATGTCCACCATACTGGCCAAAGCAAGTGTCTAGGCAAGTCCAACATCTACAGGGCCAAGCCTCCCACAGTGAGGAAGTGGAGGTTGAAGAAATGAGTATTTGCTGAATGATAACCCCAACTATCATACATCAATATGCGTTTTAAGTTTTGGTTAACGTGACCAGTCAGCCCTTCTTCACACATCACAGGCTTGGTCCCCAGAGAGGAGAAAAGTCTTGACTTTGAATCATTACTCTCCATCTTGCATAGTGTCCCATGGTGAACATCCTCCATAACATCCATCTACTTCCCACTGACGGACATGAAGCTTGCTTCCAATTCATCACCACCAGGAACTGTGGTGATTAATTTCATGCAATATTATCATGTGTGTGCTTCATGTAAATACCAATATAGATTCAAGGACTGTCGCCTCACAAGGCTGACTCTTTACAGACACGACACCCTCTCCTCCCCACCATCTAAAACCCTTGACAACCACCCATTTGTTCTCTACCTCTATAATTTTATGATTCCAAGAATGGTATATAATTGAAATCACACAGTATGTAACATTTTAGGATTTCTTTTCCACTTAGTATAATTCCCTTCAGTTCAGTTCAGTCGCTCAGTCGTGTCCGACTCTTTGCGACCCCATGAATCGCAGCACGCCAGGCCTCCCGTCCATCACCAACTCCTGGAGTTCACTCAGACTCACGTCCATAGTCAGTGATGCCATCCAGCCATCTCATCCTCTGTCGTCCCCTTCTCCTCCTGCCCCCAATCCCTCCCAGCATCAGAGTCTTTTCCAATGAGTCAATTCTTTGCATGAGGTGGCCAAACTACTGGAGCTTCAGCTTTAGCATCATTCCTTCCAAAGAAATCCCAGGGTTGATCTCCTTTAGTATGGACTGGTTGGATCTCCTTGTAGTCCAAGGGACTCTCAAGAGTCTTCTCCAACACCACAGTTCAAAAGCATCAATTCTTCAGCGCTCAGCCTTCTTCACAGTCCAACTCTCACATCCATACATGACCACAGGGAAAACCATAGCCTTGACTAGACGGATCTGCTTTTGAATGCTATCTAGGTTGGTCATAACTTTTCTTCCAAGGAGTAAGCGTCTTTTAATTTCATGGCTGCAGTCACCATCTGCAGTGATTTGGGAGCCCCCAAAAATAAAGTCTGACACTGTTTCCACTGTTTCCTCATCTATTTCCCATGAAGTGCTGGGACCAGATGCCATGATCTTCGTTTTCTGAATGTTGAGCTTTAAGCCAACTTTTTCGCTCTCCACTTTCACTTTCATCAAGAGGCTTTTTAGTTCCTCTTCACTTTCTGCCATAACAATCATCAAATTCATTGCTTTTATTAATAGATATCTTCTTTCTATGGATGAATGCTATTTTATGGTAAGGGTGTCCCACAGTTTGTTTAACTATTCACCAACTGAAGGACATGTGGGTAGTTTCCAGTTTGTGGTTAAACAGGTTTGGTTCCAATTCCAATGTGTGGGGGTGGGGCCTTTCCCACACAGCACCAAGTAACTGTCCAAACATCAGCTGAGTGTCCTACAGTGCAACTCAATTCTGACACTATCTACCGTGAAATATCATTGTATTTCACAGGCCAGGAGTTCAGTCCTATAAGAATACTTCCCAACCCCCACCCTACACACATGCATTTCAGTTATTAGTGGGAAGTCCAGGTTGTTACCTATACTTCTGGCCAACTGGCTACTAATCAGTGGTTCCTATGACCCCCTACTCCTCAAGTTTGGTTAATTTGCCAGAATGGCTCACAAAACTCAGAGAAACATTTTATTTATAGATTACTGGATTATTACAAAAGGATTTAACTCAGGAGCAGCCAGATGGAAGGGATGCACAAGACAAGGTCTGGGAAAGGGTGTGGCACTTCCAGGCCCCTACAGGCACGGCACCCTGCCAGCACCTCCGAGTGTGTTCACCAACCTGGAAGCTCTCCAAACTCTCTCCTTTGGGTGTTGTTATGGGTTTAATTCCGTGTGCCAGGCACTTGGGCAAACACTTGAATGGAGACTTCATTCCATAGTCATGACTGATTAAATCCTTCTCCACTGACAACTGATCTCTATCTCCAACCCCTCTCCCGTCCCCAAAGGTTGGAAAGTCCCAACCTAGGTTGGGACTAGGTTGGTTCTCCTAGCAACTGTCCCCCTGGCAATCATCCCCTATCCCTGGGTACATTAAAAAGTCACCTCATTCACATAGCACAAGTCACCACTAGTGCTCTTACCACGTAGGAAATTCCAAAAATTTTAGGAGCTCTGTGCCAGAAATGGGAACCAAATACATGTTTCTGATTGCAAATCACAATATCACTGGGATCATGATGAACAAATCTACTTGGGGCATTCATATACAAGTTTCTGTGTGAACCGAAGTTTTCATTTCTCTGTGATAAATGCCTAAGGAATTCCTGAATTGTATAGGAAATTAGTTTTTAGTTTTAAAATAATTTGACAAACTATTTTCCATAGTGTCTGAACTAGTTTACATTCCCTCTAGTGGTATAAAAGCCATCTCATTTCTTCACATCCTCAACAGTATTGAGTGTCATCACTATTGTTTTTATTAGCCATTCACATAGGTGTGTAGTGGTCTCTCATGGTTTTAATTTGAATTTCCCTAAAGGCTAATGATGCTGAACATCTTTTCATGTGCTTTTTGCCATCTGTATACTCAGTTCATTTGTTTTTAACTTTTTTTTTCTAGTAAATGAACTTAAAGATACAGATTTCCCTTTAAGTATTGTTTCAGTTCTGTTCGACAATATAGAAATGCTCTGCTTTCATTACTATTCACTTCATGATTCTTTATGATTTCCTTTTTAACCTACGTGTTACTCAGTAATATATTATTTAGTTGTCAAATTCATGGGATTTTTAAAGCTGTCCTTTAGTTATTAATTTCTAATTTTATTGTAAAATAGTCGAGGAACATGGCCTGTGTGATACGGATTCTTTAGAATTTAATTAGGCTTCTTTTATGACCTAACACATACTCTATTTTTGTGATTGTTTTGTGTGTCCTCAAAACATATGTTTTCTCTGTTTAGGTGTAACAGTTGTTTTTTTTCTGGGGGCGGGGGTGGTGGTTACCCTGTGTGGCTTCTGGAATCTTAGTTTCCTAACCAGGTACTGTTCCTAGACCCTAGCAGAGAAAGCACCGAGTCCTAACCACTGGACGGCCAAGTAATTCCCTAGGTGTAGAGTTCTGTATATTAAAATCATTTGATCTTAATTTGTCACTATGTTAATTAACTTGAATTTATGAATTATATATATTTTATATCTTCAACATCTCTGTTTATTTTCGTCTATTTGATATTATTCCATTTAAATAGAATGATCTCCTAGCTTGGTCAGTAACTTTCTCCTACCAAGAATGGTCACACTCACAACAACCATAATTTGTAAATGTTTATCCAGTTCATGTGCCATTTCAGTCTGTGTACCAGGCACTTGGCTTACCCCTTTGATTACATCGCATTTACTTCTCACAATAATTCTCAATGTTTCCAAATTACAGATGAGGAAACTATGGGTATAGAAGCAAAGTGACTACATCAAGCACCCAGCCAATGGCAGAGCTGACATCTTACAGATGGGCAGATCTTTGGGCAGATTTGCCCATTAAGTTCATGCTTTTAATGACTCTACTATCAGACTCTTTGTTCATTTGCAAAAGGAAGGGTAACTCCCCATCCTTGGAGGATTTTTAGGGTTTGTTTTTAGGCTAAGAAATTCTATATTATTATCACTGTCTGTGTTAATATTTACTAAGGTCTTGCTATGTGAGTTCTGGTTCTATGATAAGAACTGCATGTGCATGACCCTATTTCATCATCACAGCTGCTCTCAGTTCAGTTCAGTTGCTCAGTCGTGTCCGACTCTTTGCGATCCCATGAATCGCAGCACGCCAGGCCTCCCTGTCCATCACCAACTCCCGGAGTTCACTCAGACTCACATCCATCGAGTCAGTCATGCCATCCAGCCATCTCATCCTGGGTCGTCCCCTTCTCCTCCTGCCCCCAATCCCTCCCAGCATCAGAGTCTTTTCCAATGAGTCAACTCTTCGCATCAGGTGGCCAAAGTATCGGAGCTTCATCTTTAGCATCATTCCTTCCAAAGAAATCCCAGGGTTGATCTCCTTCAGAATGGACTGGTTGGATCTCTTTGAGTCCAAGGGACTCTCAAGAGTCTTCTCCAACACCACAGTTCAAAAGCATCAATTCTTCAGTGCTCAGCCTTCTTCACAGTCCAACTCTCACATCCATACATGACCACAGGGAAAACCATAGCCTTGACTAGATGGACCTTAGTCGGCAAAGTAATGTCTCTGCTTTTGAATATGCTGTCTAGGTTGGTCATAACTTTCCTTCCAAGGAGTAAGCGTCTTTTAATTTCATGGCTGCAATCACCATCTGCAGTGATTTTGGAGCCCCCAAAAATAAAGTCTGACACTGTTTCTACTGTTTCTCCATCTATTTCCCATGAAGTGATGGGACCAGATGCCATGATCTTCGTTTTCAGAATGTTGAGCTTTAAGCCAACTTTTTCACTCTCCTCTTTCACTTTCATCAAGAGGCTTTTTAGCTCCTCTTCACCTTCTGCCATAAGGGTGGTGTCATCTGCATATGTGAGGTGATTGATATTTCTCCCAGCAATCTTGATTCCAGCTTGTGTTTCTTCCAGTCCAGCGTTTCTCATGATGTACTCTGCATATAAGTTAAATAAGCAGGGTGACAATATACAGCCTTGACATACTCCTTTTCGTATATGGAACCAGTCTGTTGTTCCATGTCCAGTTCTAACTGTTGCTTCCTGACCTGCATGCAGATTTCTGAAAAGGCAGGTCAGGTGGTCTGGTATTCCCATCTCTTTCAGAATTTTCCACAGTTTCTTGTGATCCACACAGTCAAAGGTTTTGGCATAGTCAAGAAAGCAGAAATAGATGTGTTTCTGGAACTCTCTTCCTTTTTCCATGATCCAGCGGATGTTGACAATTTGATCTCTGGTTCCTCTGCTTTTTCTAAAACCAGCTTGAACATCAGGGAATTCACAGTTCATGTATTGCTGAAGCCTGGCTTGAAGAATTTTGAGCATTACTTTACTAGCGTGTGAAATGAGTGCAATTGTGCGGTAGTTTGAGCATTCTTTGGCATTGCCTTTCTTTGGAATTGGAATGAAAACTGACCTTTTCCAGTCCCGTGGCCACTGTTGAGTTTTCCAAATTGCTGGCATATTGAGTGCAGCACTTTCACAGCATCATCTTTCAGGATTTGAAACAGCTCAACTGGAATTCCATCACCTCCACTAGCTTTGTTCATAGTGATGCTTCCTAAGGCCCACTTGACTTCACATTCCAGGATGTCTGGCTCTAGATTAGTGATCACATCATCATGATTATCTGGGTTGTGAAGATCTTTTTTGTACAGTTCTTCCGTGTATTCCTGCCACCTCTTCTTAATATCTTCTGCTTCTGTTAGGTCCACACCATTTCTGTCCTTTATCGAGCCCATCTTTGCCTGAAATGTTCCATTGGTATCTCTAAATTTTCTTGAAGAGATCTCTAGTCTTTCCCATTCTGTTGTTTTCCTCGATTTTTTTGCATTGATCGCTGAAGAAGGCTCTCTTATCTCTTCTTGCTATTCTTTGGAACTCTGCATTCAGATGCTTATATCTTTCCTTTTCTCCTTTGCTTTTCGCTTCTCTTCTTTTCACAGCTATTTGTAAGGCCTCCCCAGACAGCCATTTTGCTTTTTTGCATTTCTTTTCCATGGGGATGGTCTTGATCCCTGTCTCCTGTACAATGTCACGAACCTCATTCCGAAGTTCATCAGGCACTCTATCTATCAGATCTAGGCCCTTAAATCTATTTCTCACTTCCACTGTATAATCATAAGGGATTTGATTTAGGTCATACCTGAATGGTCTAGCAGTTTTCCCTACTTTTTTCAATTTGAGTCTGAATTTGGTAACAAGGAGTTCATGATCTGAGCCACAGTCAGCTCCTGGTCTTGTTTTTGTTGACTGTATAGAGCTTCTCCATCTTTGGCTGCAAAGAATATAATCAATCTGATTTCAGTGTTGACCATCTGGTGATGTCCATGTGTAGAGTCTTCTCTTGTGTTGTTGGAAGAGGGTGTTTCCTATGACCAGTGCATTTTCTTGGCAAAACTATTAGTCTTTGCCCTGCTTCATTCCACATTCCAAGGCCAAATTTGCCTGTTACTCCAGGTGTTTCTTGACTTCCTACTTTTGCATTCCAGTCCCCTATAATGGAAAGGACATCTTTTTTGGGTGTTAGTTCTAAAAGGTCTTGTAGGTCTTCATAAAACTGTTCAAATACAGTTTTTTCAGCATTACTGGTTGGGGCATAGACTTGGATAACTGTGATATTGAATGGTTTGCCTTGGAGACGAATAGAGATCATTCTGTCGTTTTTGAGATTGCATCCAAGTACTGCATTTCGGACTCTTTTGTTGACCATGATGGCTACTCCATTTCTTCTGAGGGATTCCTGCCCGCAGTAGTAGATATAATGGTCATCTGAGTTAAATTCACCCATTCCAGTCCATTTTAGTTCGCTGATTCCTAGGATGTCGACGTTCACCCTTACCATCTCTTGTTTGACCACTTCCAATTTGCCTTGATTCATGGACCTTACATTCCAGGTTCCTATGCAATACTGCTCTTTACAGCATCGGATCTTGCTTCTATCACCAGTCACAGCCACAACTGGGTATTGTTTTTGCTTTGGCTCCATCCCTTCATTCTTTCTGGAGTTATTTCTCCACTGATCTCCAATAGCATATTGGGCACCTAATGACCTGGGGAGTTCCTCTTTTGGTATCCTATCATTTTGCCTTTTCCTACTGTTCAAGGGCTTCTCAAGGCAAGAATACTGAAGTGGCTACCATTCCCTTCTCCAGTGGACCACATTCTGTCAGACCTCTCCACCATGACCCGCCCGTCTTGGGTTGCCCCGCAGACATGGCTTGGTTTCATTGATTGAGTTAGACAAGGCTGTAGTCCTAGTGTGATTAGATTGACTAGTTTTCTGTGAGTACTGCAAGAGGGTATCAGAGGGCAAACACACTGAAACCATACTCACAGAAAACTAGTAGGTCTTCACAGAACTGTTCAATTACAGTTTCTTCTGCATTACTGGTTGGGGCATATACTTGGATTACTGTGATATTGAATGGCTTGCCTTGCAAACAAACAGAGATCATTCTGCCGTTTTTGAGACTGCATCCAAGTACTGCATTTCAGACTCTTCTTTGGACTATGATGGCTACTCCATTTCTTCTAAGGGATTCTTGCCCACAGTAGTAGATACGATGGTCCTCTGAATTAAATTTGCCCACTCAAGTCCATTTTAGTTCACTGATTCCTAAAATGTTGATGTTCACTCTTTCCATCTCCTGTTTGACCACTTCTAATTTACCTTGATTCAGGGACCTAACATTACAGATTCCTATGCAATACTGATCTTTATAGCATTGGACTTGAATCAGTCCTGAATATACATTGGAAGGACTAATGCTGAAGCTAAAACTCCAATACTTTGGCCACCTGATGAAAAGAACTGGCTCAATGGAAAAGACCCCAAGGCTGGGAAAGATTGAAGGCAGGAGGAGAAGGGGACAACAGAGGATGAGATGGTTGGATGGCATCACTGACTCAATGGACATGAGTTTGAGCAAGCTGCAGGAGTTCGTGATGGACAGGGAAGCCTGATGTGGTGCAGTCCTTGGGGTCACAAATAGTCAGACATGACTGAGTGACTGAACTGAACTGATTCTTCTGGGAAAACGTCACCTTAGAAAAGAATCAGAAGCCAGATGCAACTTATAGTATCTTTTAAACATGGAAGTGTGGGCTGTTCTCACTTTTCCCAACCCTTTTATCTACTCATTGTTTCTCCTTCCCACGGTTCCCTGGAGGAATGAGAGAGAAGCAGTTGAGTTATTACCATGTTAAGCTGCACTAAACGGCTTTGTATTATGCTTAGAGACCTCTGGAGAAATAAGGATGAGATCACTATATCTTTTGTTCTTGGGAAAATAATGTGGCAAAAAGACACCTCTAATCCTCTATTTTAATTTGTTTTTATTGATCTCTTTCAAAATTAGGGAAACAAGTTTTCTCACTGCAAATGTTATGACAATGCATGGGGAGGCCTAGTTATAGAGAGTAATGAAGTTAGGGCTGTGGAAGAGAGCCTTTTCCTAAGGCAGGGGGAGAGGGAGGGTGGTAGGTGGGCAAGCTCATAGGAAAGGAGATACACAGAGAAGGAAAGCCAGCGGATATGAATGGCTAACTGAGTGGCAAGTTCACAAGTGATGTGTCATCAAAGAGGCCTTTCATGACTGCAATCAAACTACCATGTCACTATCACACTAATCTTTATTTTCTTGGCACTTGTCACTTGCAGAAATTATCTCATTCATTTATTTATGGAATTGCTTACTTGCCTGATTTCCTAGCATGAAAAATGAATCACACAAGAGCAAGAACTTTGCATAGCTGGTTTTCTGCTTTTCCTAGTTCCTAGAATCACACTTGGCACATAACACATAGTCACATATTCAGAGGGATGAATGGATGGATATTCAGAATAAATGTTTTTATCTGTTTCCGATCTTTTGTGATTTCTAAATCTCCTATAGTGAGCATAAATTCTTCATCTGATTAGAAAAAAAAAAAGAAAAAAATTAGGTTTAGTTTGGCATCATTTATTCCTAGAAGCCTTTCCTGTTTCCTCAGGTGAGTCTTCCTCCTCTCATCTCCTGTGATTATTCATACCTTGCAGTGCACACTGGGCTTTGTCATCCTGATACTGCAACTGTTGGTGTGCATTCACTGGCTCCCTCTCTCTCCCCCCACTGGCATCTAAGGTCCTTGAAGGCTGGACTCAAACTCTCAGAGTACGAAAGAATAAAGATCATCAGGTGCAACTTCCCCTCTTGCACATGAGGACAACGAGAAGCTCAGATGTGATCCATCTAACTCCAATAGCATAAACAATGCAGGAAAATGCTACATTCTCCATGCCATGTTTTCTTTGCTCAAATTGTCTTATGACATGGGGTTAGTCTGTGGCAGGTCCAGCTCTTTTCCTGAGCGCCCAGTCCTTTGGCCCCTGTTCTCTAGGCCACAAGGCAGTGCTCTCTGCATTTGCATCCACAGAGTCCACTCAGTTTCTGGAGGAAGCAGGAAGGACAGGCAAGTACAGGCAACAGCTGGACCTTCTCTTCTCATGTTGCATGTACTTAAAGGTGGCATCCCATCTTTATGCTCAAAGAATTAACAAGAAGAGAAAGTAAAACAACTCTGCCCACTGTTTAAAGTACACAGGCCGTTCCCAAGAGGCTTTCTGATAAATGTGTGCAGAGCCTCTTTCATCTTTGTCATCAGGGTCACAGTGCTCCCTTAAGGAGGGAGCTCAGCATCAAAAATAATTTTAGTACAAGAGATTTAAGACACATGGAAAAGAACAAGTTAAAATAAACCAAACACCCGCCAAACTCAGCACCTTAGACACTAAAATTAGGATTTAGCATCCCCATGCATTTATTCATGTTTCCTCTCCACAGATAAATATCTTAAGAATTACAAAGAATTACTGTGAAGGCTTAACAACTGTAGTATTGCTATTATATATGTATCCTTCTGCAGTTTTTATAATTTTAGTAGGTAACGTTTATATTGATCTGAAATGTAACAACACTGCTACAATACTTTACTATTTAAAATTTGCTATAATTACAAATTTGTTAATTTATTTTTCTCTCTAGACAATTATGCTACATGCAAGTGTTTATATATATATATATATATATATATATATATATATATTTGCATCCTCTCTAGTAACTATACTTTAAAAATTATCTAACATACTGGCTGCTCCCAATATTAACTTAAATACAAATGGTGTTGTTGCATTCCTTCCTCAGTTTTTTATTTTAAATGCAATGTTCTAAAATTTCTTTGTTTATTATGATGCTTACTGTATGATTTTTGAAGACATCCCTTCCTTATCGGATTAACAAAGTTATTTTCTATTCCTAGATTTATTAGTTTTTCCTTCTTATCAATGGACTTTTAATTTTGGCAAGTGATTTTTATGCATCTATTCGGCCATCAGTCTTTGGGTTGATTAATGTGGTAATTATATTAGCATATTTCTAATGTTAGATTAGAAATGTTAGACGAGAAATATGCTAGCATTTTTTTAATGCTAGCATATTGTTAATCTAATGTTAGCATTTTCTCAGTGAAACCTAATTTTGCTTTCATGTATCCACTCTTCTACTTCTTAAATTTAAACTTTTATCTGACACATACAAGCAGAAAACTGCAGAAAAGCAAGCATCAGGGTACATTTCCACTGAACACTGTAGTGTAACCAGCACCAATGTTGTCAGAATGTTATCTGTACTTCAGAAGCTCCATTATGATCCCTCTCAATCATTTACCCCTCCAAGGAGATCCTGTACCTGAAAAGGTAATTGTCATGGATTATCATTATCTGTTTTTGAACTTTTATATGTTTGGGATCATAAATAAGTACTTGTGTCTGTTTTTTCTAGACATAAGTTTGCAAGAATCTGCCACAACATTACATATAAAATTATTTCATCCATTTTTATTGCTATATGATATTGCATTGTTCACTGGTTCATTCTATTGTTGAGGGACACTGTGTTTATTTCAAGTTATTATCTATTTAGAAAAACTGAAGAGGAGGGAACACTCCCAAATCCACTCCACACGGCCACCATTATCCTGATATCAAAACCAGACAAAGACTGAAAAAAGAGAAAATAATGGGCCAATAGCTCTGATGAATAGAAATGCAAAACTCCTCAATAAAATTCTAGCAAATCAAATTCAACAAAAAACAAAAACAAAACAAAACAAAAAAATATATAAAAAGAAGCACACACCATTGTCATATCACGCTCAATGAAGAAAGCTGAAAGCCTCTGAAATCAACAAGGTTAGGATGCCTGCTCTTGTCTCTTTTATTTACAGTAATCAGAAGCCCTAGACACAGCAATCAGACAAGAAAAAGAAATAAGACATTCAAATTCTAAGTGAAAAGTAAAACCCTCAGCATTCACAGATAACATATTATATACAGAAAACCCTAAACTCTTAACCAAAAATCTGTTAGAACTAAAATTCAGTGAAGTTGCAAGATATAAGATTATTATACAGAATCCATTGCTTTTATAATAATAATGAACTATCAGAACTCTGTTTAAAAACCACATCTAAAGAATAAAATGCCTCAGAATAAACTTAACCAAGGAAGTGAAAGTACTCTGAAAACAAAAGAAAACATAAAATCTGATGAAGAAAACTGAGGATGATGCAAAGAAACAGAAAGATATCCTGTGTATATGAATTGGAAGAGTATCATATATACTGTCATCCACACTGAGTGACTCATTTTTATGCTGGTTCATGCATTTTTACAGACCTATAAGAAGATGTGACCGCATGAATGTAAATAAACTATAATTTACTCATCAATTCTGACACAGACATTTATGTTAGTGGCACAATTTTTAGCTATTGTAAACAAAGCTGCTCTGAAAGTTCATGTATGTATCTCCTGAGAATTCACGTGTAAGAGTTTCTCTAGTCTAGAGTGTATATATGTGAGTGAAATCACTGGATATCATGGTCTGCACAACTTCCCTTTAATAGATAATGGCAAATTGTTCATCAAGGTGTTTGTAGCAAATTACATTGTCAATGAAGAGTGTTTGTTTTTTTTTTAAATTGCTATTGTTCTGAAGAGTGGCCAACATTTGGTAATTCATGCTCTTTGATTATTGACAATCTTATAAATGTTTATTACTTTGGAATCAGCTGTATTTTAGGTATCTTATTTTATTTCTAATATTTGTTTATGCTAACATTTTTTTCTTGAGAGAAAAAAGAGGGGGGTGGCTGTTTTGGCTTAGTTGATATACTCTGTTTTAGCTTTGGTTTCTTATTTAATTAATTTCTGCTCTAATTATTATTTCTTTTCTTCTATTACCTTCTTTTTAATTTATTGTTTTTTTCTTATTTTCTTATGATATATGATGGATGCTAAATCATCAATTTTATGGTTATTCTTTATTACTAAAGTCTAAAGTTATAATCCCCTTCAAGGATCACAGCCTTGTTGGAGCAAAGGGTCTTGAATAACTCAATGAAGCTATGAGCCATGCTGTGCAGGGTTACCCAAGACTGACAGATCACAGTGAAGAGTTCTGAAAAAATGCGGTCCACTGGTGGAGGAAATGGCAACCCACTCCAGTATTCTTGCCTGGAGAACCTCATGGACATTATGAGAAAGTAAAAAGACAACGATGCTAGAAGATGAGTCCCCCAGGTTGAATGATGTCCAGTGTGCTACTGGGGATGATGCTGTAAAGATCTTCATAGTTCCTTGGATTGCAAGGAGATCAAACCAGTCAATCCTAAAGGAAATCAACTCTCAGTATTCATTGGAAGGAATGCTGCTAAAGCTGAAGCTTCAATACTTTGTCCACCTGATGCAAAGAGCTGACTCACTGGAAAAGACCCTGATGCTGGGAAAGACTGAAGGCAAAAGGAGAATGGGGCAGTAGAGGATGAGATGCTTAGACAGAATCACTGACTCAATGGCCATGAATTTGAGCAAACTCCAGGAGATAGAGGACAGAGGAACCTGGCATGCTACAGTCTATGGGGTTACAAAGAGTTGGGCATGACTTAACGACTGAACAACAAAGCAAAAACATCACTCAAGGCATGGGTTTAGCCAAATCCCACTAGGTTTATTCATATCATCTTCGCTATCATTCAGTTCTAAGTAGTTTACACAGTTTCTTTCATTATATGGTCATTCACCTATATATTTTACTAGCCTTTGCAGGTCATCAAGGATAAATTATGCAGAAATGTCCATAAACTGTATGCATTTATACAGCATCCATTCAACACGTCCTAAATTCTGGGAGCTGGGCAAGGAGTAGTTATACTATACTATTTCATGGAATTCAAATATGAACTCAACCTACAAAGAAAACCACTTTTAAGTTTCTATTGAAGGAGATTTCTCCTTTTCTCTCTCCCTATTTTATCTTCTCCAACCAAACAACTCAGTCACCAAGCATACTGCTGTGTTTATCTAAAGGTTCTTAAGTTTCAGAAATATGTCTGGTAGAGTTCGTGGCTTCATTCTTTTAAATGGCTATGGAACAAATTGAACTCTTCAGTTTTTTGTTGAGATAACAGATTTTTAGGGTTGTAGGTGGAGAGAGAGTTTGATATGAGCAACAGAAATTATTGCTTTAAATGTGTAAATTAACACTTCACTGCGTATCAAGATGAGTCCACCCTTCTACTTGGTCTCCAAGGGACACAGATGGCTCACAATCCTCTGTGACATTGGAAAGAGGAAAGAGACATTGAGTTATATTTGCCCTTTGGCTGTATGTTCCACTGGAATTTGATTAAAGAGTATTTTACTTTGTTCAGTGTCCTTTTAAAAGCATTCTGTTCAGTGTCCTTTTAAAAGCATTCAGCTCAGTGAAAGGTTGAGTCAAAACAGGCGGCTGAAAATCTTCCCTGTGCTCCTTCCCCATGGGTTTTGTAACTGGTGGTAACAGAATCACTTCCAGGCAGAAAAATACAAAACTGCTGACTCAGTAGAGGGTTACATACATCCTAATCCATGCTCAATGAGCCATCAATGACCCTTTGGAGGGTGTGGGAAGAATATATTAGCGCATCCATTTCTATTTATTTATTCATCCTTTTAACATTTCTCTTTTGGTGTATGTTTTATACACACAAAAATGCATGCATAATGCACATTATATATTGCTCTAGTGATATATATACATATATATGCACACACACATTTTTGAGTAATTAAATATATGTATGGAGAAAACAGAAATGTTTTCCTGATGAAATTTGCAATTGAAAAAGAAAACAAACACACACAAGTCCACTGGTTTAAAGGATAGATCCTGAAGCCTAACTTCCCATCCACACCATTCTAAGCACAGCCCTAGGGACTCTCTCAGCCATATATTCCCATTTCATATCTCGGCCTTCCTTTACTGACCTAATTCCTTATGATGACACTAAAGCTTTCGGTCAGATTCACTCTGTCTTTTCCTCCTATCTTCTCTTCCTTCCCATTTTCTTTTTCCAAGACCCAGATTATTGCCACTCAGTTCCAGAGATTTCTGGAATATTTTACCATTCAAGGTAGTGAACAATACTGCACAGCAACCTAGTATAATCCCTGAAAGTGTCTCCTGACTCTAGAGAAAGTGAGGATCTCATTTAGCAGCAGCTCTCGCTGGAGACCAGGGACTTTAAATTCTTTGATGTTGCTCCCAAGGAATGTGTAAAAAACTGAGATGAGGTGATTTTAGTGCAAGGTTACAGGATGATTCAAGGTGTTTTAACTGGCCAAGTTTCTGGGTGCTATGCTTGTCCCTGCTAGAATCTTCAGTGGGCCCACAGAAAACCTCTGACCAGGGGCTGTGTTAGCTATACATCTGTGCCCTTTCCACGTTCCTCACATGGTGGGGCTAACACAGGACACTGTCCTCCCAGATCCCAGGGTCTGATTGCCTCATTAAAATCACTTGAAGCAGTAGAAAAAGCAAAATCTTTGTAAATAGAAATAACTACATTCAGATCCCAACTCCCAGATCCACCCAAGTTATGGAAACCTGACCAGGCATATTAATTAGTGAGAACAAACTCCAAAGCTTAGCGGCTTGAAAACAACAAATGGTTCTTTCTCACTTGTGTTTCAAATCCATGGGCTGTTCAGAAGTGGGCTCTGCTTGGCCTTAGTTATGTGGACTCGAACTGATGAAACAGGTGTGGAGAAAGAGCACACGGTGATCCATAATCTCACGTTCCATCCAGATGAAACACGCGTCACTCACACTCACATGGCTATACCTAAGCCGACACAGCAGAAAAGGGTCATCTGATCATTTGCCAGGAAGGAGAACCAGACATTTGAGAAGCCTCATGAATGACTACCACTCCAAGTCATTTAACCTAGATGCCCCATCTTCTTTGTTAAAACAAGACAGTGATGAGGATAAAGACAGGATACGTGAGAATTTATGTTTTAGTACAGGATGAAAATCCCTTGGACGGAGGAGCCTGGTGGGCTACAGTCCACGGGGTCGCTAAGAGTGGGACGCGACTGAGTGACGTCACTTTGTTTTCACTTTCATGCATTGGAGAAGGAAATGGCAACCCACTCCAGTGTTCTTGCCTGGAGAATCCCAGGGACCGGGGAGCCTGGTGGGCTGCTGTCTACGGGGTCGCACAGAGTTGGACACGACTGAAGTGACTTAGCAGCAGCAGCAACAGCAGTGTCCAGCACAAATGTGTGGCCAATGGCTGAACTTGATAAATATTAGTTCCCTCTGGCCTATATTTTGTCCCCTTTCCTCTAAATATGAAAACAGATGAAACTGGTAGAAGAAAGCCAAGGGCCCAATTTCTAATTCCACTGAGAAGAGAATGGAAACAGGCTGCAACAGCAGCCAGAGGGCAGGAGGCCAGGGGAGCCAGCCATGGCCCAAGAATCAGACAGAATTTCATTACCTAGAGGATTTTTTTTTTTTTTGCAGTAAATAAATAACTTTCTAGAGAACCCAGGTGAAAAAGTTCACAAAGGGGTCACAAAGGTAGCTCACCTCTAGGAGTCCAATGAATGGTGTGCATCTCAATGCAGCCTGGTGCTTTCATTAACCTATTTAATCATGCTTTTATCTTTAATTGTCAAATGGCTTAATAGTGTGCATTGTATTCCCAGGCCTGAAATAACAATGGTTATGTGGTTCCATGATAGATGTTTTTAATAAAATCAGTAATTACCCTGTGTGTGTATGTGTGTGTGTGTGTGTGTGTGTGTTGTATTATCTTCGTTTCCTTTTTAATTTTGGCTTTTAGGTATGTGAGGAAAACACGAGATGCAGGTGGAACACTCAGAATGCCATTTTTGGCGTTTGGTTTTGTTTTCGTAGTGCCTGCCTAGTGGAAAGGAAGGTGTGTACGGTGGTGTGGATTCTGATGCAAGCGTCCTATAGACTAGCTGGGCTTGGCAGCAGAGCCTGGCTTTGGTGTCAGGTCAGCTGGGTTTGAATTCCAGCCTTGTGAGGGAGGGTCAGACGAATGACCCCTCTTGTGCTGAATTCTAAATCTGTAAAACAGCATACGAGTATTCCTCATAAAATTGCTGTGAAGAAACAGAAAGATGCTTAAAAAGTAATTTCATTTAACAAGCACTTAAACAGCCTTAACTATGTACCAGAAACTATTCTAAGTGATTTAAGTATTAACTCCTTTCATCCTCAGTGCAAGTTTACCAGCAGAGGTACTTTGAATATGCCTGCTTTACAGATGAGTAGATTAAGACACAAGTTAAGCAACCTACTCACAGCTAGTTCAACAGCTAATAAGTGGCAGAGCTGGAACTAGAATGCAGACAGTCTGCCTCCAGGGCCCATGTACTAAACCTGTGAGCTATTACTGCTGCTGTTATAGGTCCCATAAGCCCATTTTGACTTAACAGATGTGGCTTCTAGACTGGACATGGATGTGCCATATACAACCTGTTTGACCTTCACATGGCATCAGAACACCTTTTGCTTTAACACATGTTTCTCGTAGAACTGCCTTGTGGTATAAGGTGCTCTACAGATTCTTTTCTCAGTGCGATACAGAACTGACCTTTATTCACACCCACTGTATCTCACTCTCCCAAATAGTTCAGGATATATATTTTAAATAATCTGATTATCTCTAACTATATTATGGAAAGCAAATCACACTGAACCTTAGTTCCTTACTCTATAAAATGAAGCTGTACCTCCCATTTTGGGCTTCCCTGGGGGCTCAGCTGGTAAAGAATCCACCTCCAAAGTGGGAGAGCTGGGTTTGATCCCTGGCTTGGGAAGATCCCTTGGAGAAGGGAACGGATACCAACTCCAGTATTCTGGCCTGGAGAATGCCATGGACTGTATAGTCCATGGGGTTGCAAAGAGTTGGACATGACTGAGCGACTTTCACTTTAAAGGGATAGAAACTATCAGCTCTCATTATTCAGCAAATATGTTCTGAGTGCCCACTTAGATAGGCTCTCTGAGTTCTGTGGCTTGTTAACTCCTTCTTCCTAGGGGCTTCCCTGTTGGCTCAGATGGTAAAGAATCTGCCTGCACTGTGGGAGACCTGGGTTCAATCCCTGGGTTGGGAAGATCCCCTGGAGGAGAGAATGGCTACCCAGTCCAGTATTTTTGCCTGGAGAATTCCATGGACAGAGGAGTCGGGCTGACTCCTGGTCACAGAGTTATACAACTGAGCGACTAACACTTTCACTTTCTTAGGGGGAAAGGTCTTGGTAGTTTTAATCAATCCTGACCCAGCAGTCCTGGGACCCTCTGATCACAGAGTTAGAGATATCCTTGAGAAGGAAAACAAAATAGGTCATGAAGTCTAGCTGCTCCACTTGTAGAAGAACATGTCACCCCATCTTCTGAGCCCATCTATACAAGAGGGTTACTCCCCTAAATACCAAGAATTTTTTACTGAAGTATAGTTAATCTCTAACACTGAACAGTATATTAGTTTCAGGTATATAGCACAGTGATGCAGTATTTTTGAAGATTATACTCCATTATAAGTGACTATAAGAGAATAGCTATGGATAAATAAAAAATAGTAGATTCATACAATATAACATTACTTAGCTGGGAAAAGATATCAATGCTAATAAAGGCAAAAATATGGAAGAATCACAAAACCACTCTGAGTGAAAGTAGCCAGACACAATAGAGTACCCACTATAAATTCCATTAGATGAATTACAAAACAAAGTTAAATTTATAATGATGGAAACCAGATCAGCGATTGCTTAATAGGAGTCATCTGGATTGAAAATGTGTAAGAGAGAGGGCAGAAATCCTTCCATGTATACTGACTGGGACAGTGGTTACACAGCACATACATCTGTACAATTCATCAATTATATAAATCAGTTACACTTTGATAAAGTGAATAATGGGCTTCCCTGGTGACTCAGAGGTTAAAGCGTCTGCCTCCAGTGCGGGAGACCTGGGTTCAATCCCCGGGTTGGGAAGATCCCCTGGAGAAGGAAATGGCAACCCACTCCAGTATTCTTGCCTGGAGAATCCCATGGACGGAGGAGTCTGGTAGGCTACAGTCCATGGGGTCGAAAAGAGTGGACACGACTGAGCGACTTCACCTTTCACCTTCACCTTTCAAAGTGAATAAATAAATTTCTTGATACCTGTCATTTTCCTATATATCTAGAAAATCATCAAGAAAAAAATTTTTGTTTAAAGAACATACACACAAAAGACAACAGCTATAATTCTAGGTGCTATACAATACATCCTTGTTGCTCATTTATCTTATACAGAGCGAAGTGTACCCTACTCTGCCCCTCCCGACTCTCTTCCCCTCTGGTAACCATACATCTGTTTTCTATGTCTGTGAGCTTGTTTCTATTTTGCACATACATTCATTTGTATTAATGTTTATATTCCACATGGTATCACATATATGATATTGTTTATTCATCTTTGACTTACTCCACTAAGCATAATATTCTCTAGGACTATCCACATTGCTGCAAATGGAAGCATTTCATTCTTTTAATGACTGAGTAATACTCCACTACACACGTACACACACCCCACATCTTCTTTATCCATTTGTCTGTTTACAGGCACTAGGGTTGCTTCCATGTCGTGCCTTTTTTAAATAATGCTGTTATGAACACTGGAGGTATGCATTTTTTTGAACTGGTGTTTTCATTTTTTTCCAGATATATACCCAGGAGTGAAACTGCTGCCATACAGGGTTATTTTTAGTTTTTTAAGGAACCTCCATACTATTTTCCATAGTTGCTGGACCAATCTATATTCCCATCAACTGTGTGCCAGGGTTCCCCTTTCTCCACTTCCTCTCCAATATTTGTTATCTGCAGACTTTTGAATGATTACCATTCTAACAGGCATGAGGTGATATCTCATTGTTAAAAATCAAGAAGCTGAGAATACGAAAATATGCAGCATAGTGCCAGAGTAAGGGTGAGAAGGAAGGTTGTTTCGAGTTAAATTTTATCACGTACAAGAGATGAGGACCTTAAATGCATATGCATGATGAGTGCAAAACTACCATCATGTTGCATAAATCTGGGATCCCACTGTTTCTAATACCCTCTCCACTTTCATGGCCTATGGGACCAACAACAGAGTCAGTTTGCAGGACTGTGCATTTCTAGGGCTATTGCTTTCCTAGGGACAGTAGAGTATACATTCTTCTTGGATAATTTGGATTGTTTCTTTTGAAATTTATTCCTGGGACTTCGATGGATTCAATTTCGTCTGCATTTTATTTTCCACACGCATGAATTCATACTCTATAAAGCATTAACAACACATGTACACCCATGGCTGATTCATGTGAAAGTATGGCAAAAAACACCACAATATTGAAAAGTAATTAGCCTCCAACTTAAATTAAAAAAAAAAAAGCATTAACAACAAACCAAAACCAAAACCAAAAAAAAAGGAGCTCCCAGCAGAGACCCATGGTAGAGGAAGAGTGTTTACCAGTCATGCAGGAACTGCCATGTTAAACACAGGGGACCTCAGATCCCCGAAAAGGCAGTTATTTTTCCAGCCCAAAAGATGGAGTAAGACCTTTTCCATTATCTCCTTAGGCAAGACATTAAGACAAAGGGGCAGAACCCAGAGGCAGCGGGGAAAGTAAGTCCCTTAGAAGGCTAATGATGAAGTTGTGGGTTCCTGTAAGCATCTGGGAAGGCTGCTTGCCTCTTTTTCAGAATGAATGAAAGGAAAGCCCCATTCCTCAGACAAAGACTGAAAAAAGTTCAGAATTTAAGACAATTCTTGAGCAAAAGCATTAACAAAGACCTTACTTTTTTCTGCAAATAATAATAAAAGTCTTGAACAACAGAATCATCCTAACAGAGACCAGTATGAGGTAAGAACAGTGAGCAGTCTAGGGCAGGCAGACATTGATCACTCAAGAAGAAGACAAATTTGAATGTTGCCAGAACAGACTTTTGCCTTACTAACCAGGAGTTTTCACCAACCGTTTAAGTAACAGGACATTATCAATACCACTGAAGGATTCTTTGCTTACTGTTGCATAATCTGGGATCCCACTGTTTCTAACACCTTTTTCTACAACTAGAAGCAAACACTATTCCAAATTTTGTGCTGATTTCTCAACTATTTACATGCATAAATATTACAAAATGAATTTTTTTATATTTATGTTGATGGAACATTGAGATATGCATTCCTTTATAATCTGCATTTATCTCTCAACAGTAAGTTTATAATTCATCCATTTTGATATTTATCAGTTCAGTTCAGTAGCCCAGTTGTGTCCAACTCTCTGCGACCCCATGAATCTAGCACGCCAGGCCTCCCTGTCCATCACCAACCCGGAGTTCATTCAAACTCATGTCCATCGAGTCAGTCATGCCATCCAGCCATCTCATCCTCTGTCGTCCCCTTCTCCTCCTGTCCCCAATCCTTCCCAGCATCAGAGTCTTTTCCAATGAGTCAACTCCTCACATCAGGTGGCCAAAGTACTGGAGTTTCAGCTTCAGCATCAGTCCTTCCAATGAACAGCCAGGACTGGTCTCCTTTAGGATGGACTGGTCAGATCTCCTTGCAGTCCAAGGGGACTCTCAAGAGTCTTCTCCAACACCACAGTTCAAGAGCATCAATTCTTCGGCGCTCAGCTTTCTTCACAGTCCAGCTCTCACAGCCATCATGACCACTGGAAAAACCATAGCCTTGACTAGACGGACCTTTGTTGACAAAGTAATGTCTCTGCTTTTCAATATGCTATCTAGGTTGGTCATAACTTTCCTTCCAAGGAGTAAGTGTCTTTTAATTTCATGGCTGCAATCACCATCTAAAGTGATTTGGGAGCCCCCAAAAATAAAGTCTGATACTGTTTCCCCATCTATTTTCCATGAAGTGATGGGACCACATGCCATGATCTTAGTTTTCTGAATGTTGAGCTTTAAGCCAACTTTTTCACTCTCCTCTTTCACTTTCATCAAGAGGCTCTTTAGTTCCTCTTCACTTTCTGCCATAAGGGTGGTGTCATTTGCATTATCTGAGGTTATTGATATTTCTCCCAGCAATCTTGATTCCAGCTTGTGCTTCCTCTAGCCCAGTGTTTCTCATGATGTACTCTGCATATAAATTAAATAAGCAGGGTGACAATATACAGCCTTGACGTACTCCTTTTCCTATCTGAAACCAGTCTGTTGTTCCATGTCCAGTTCTAACTGTTGCTTCCTGACCTGTATACAGGTTTCTCAAGAGGCAGGTCAGGTGGTCTGGTATTCCCATCTCTTTCAGAATTTTCCACAGTTTATTGTGATCCACACAGTCAAAGGCTTTGGCATAGTCAAGAAAGCAGAAATAGATGTTTTTCTGGAACTCTCTTGCTTTTTCCATGATCCAGCGGATGTTGGCAGTTTGATCTCTGGTTCCTCTGCCTTTTCTAAAACCAGCTTGAACATCTGGAAGTTCACGGTTCACGTATTGCTGAAGCCTGGCTTGAAGAATTTTGAGCATTACTTTACTAGCATGTGAGATGAGTGCAATAGTACGGTAGTTAGAGCATTCTTTGGCATTGCCTTTCTTTGGGACTGGAATGAAAACTGACCTTTTCCTGTCCTGTGGCCACTGCTGAGTTTTCCAAATTGGCTAGCATATTGAGCGCAACACTTTCACAGCATCATTTTTCAGGATTTGAAATAGCTCAACTGGAATTCCATCACCTCCACTAGCTTTGTTCATTCTGATGCTTTCTAAGGCCCACTTGACTTCACATTCAAGGATATCTGGCTCTAGGTGAGTGATCACATCATCATGCTATTTATAGATACTGTTTATTCATTTTCACTGCTGTATAATATCCTATGAGTGTAAATATAACAGTTTATTCATTTTACTACTGATGGCTCATCTGGATTATTTTCAATTTTAGTTTTACAGATAAGTTTACTAAAAATATTCTGGGCATAACCCATGATAAAATATAAATGAGAGTTGATGTCAGTTGCCCAGTTTCAAATGGAATTACTAGAAAGGAAGATACAGTCATCATTAGCTTTACAATAAAATTCCAGATTTTACACACAGTAGTTCTAACAATGTACCCGCGCTCTGAGCTGTGTATAAGCCTCCTTATTGCTCCACACTCTTGCTCATGTTTATCAATGCCAGACTTTTTGTTTTTTACACGTAGGATTTGCAATCTTGTCACATAGTACTTTTTAATATCCATTTCTATGATGTTAGAATTGAGCACTTTTTCAATTCTTTGTGGCCATTCACATTTTATAAAATGTCTTTTTTCTTTTCTTTGTAAATACTTTTATTTTATTGATTCTTTGAGACCCATTATATATTCTAGACACTTATTTGCTGCTGGCTTTGTATGTCGAAAATGTTTTTGCTGGGTGTGTGGTTTAGTTTTTTAATGCATCTATACTGTCTTTTGAGGGACAAAAAAGGAAAGTTTTAACATTTTATCAATTCAAACATTACTATTTGTATAATGTTTAAGAAATCTTTAACTCATAGTCATAAACTATTTTTGGTACATTTTTCTTACAATACAAATGTTTTCTTTTTTATATGCATCTTTAATTCATCAGAAATTAATTCTGTGCATTGCGAGAGGTAGTATCCAAATCATTTTTTCCCTGCGGATAATCACTTATCTCACTCCTATGTGCTGGATTGTTTTATTGCCAACTTGCAAACCAGTCCAAACATGTATGGGTCTATTTATGGACTTTCTATCATTTCCATTTTTCTATCCTGTACCAACATCACAGTCTCTTAATTTCTTTTACTTATAGTATGCCTTCACTACAGGGAGGACAAAATGGTTTCATGGTTTTCTCCTTTTGGATATCATCTTTTGTATATAGTAGAGAATCCACTTGTCAAGTTGCATTGGGAGTTTTAATTGCCCTTGCATCAACAGGTTAAGTTTTAAAGAACTGACATCTTAAAAATATATTGAATCTTTTTATCCAATAATATATCTTTTTGTTTAGGTCACGTTTAATGTCTTCCAAAAGAATGTTATAATTTTCTTCATAAGCATTGTATACGAATGTTAGTCCTAGAAAGTTATTTTTCATTGCTTTTATTATCTTTTTGAATATCTTTTCTGTTTGCAGCTGGGATATAGAAGTGCAATTGGTTTTGTATAAGCTTTTTTTATTGTTCTGCATATTATATATAATATTCAGAAAGTACACAAATCATGTGTACAGCTTAATGAATTTCCAAAGAGCAAACACCCATGTAATCAGCACCCAGATGAAGAATCAAAACATCTGATGACCTGAGAATTTTCCCCTAAATAGTGACTGCTCCATATAAAGATAATCACAATGCTGACCTTTTTTTCCACAGATTGGTTTTACATCGTTGTTATATTTACGGAATCATATAAGAAGTATTCTTTCATGTCTAGTTTTATTCCCTGCAGTACTATATTTTGTGAGATCCATCCATGTTCAGTGTAGCTAGTTTGTTCAATCCCCTTTGCTGTACAGATTTCCACTGTGCAGTCTATAATTTATGCATTCTAATGATGATAGATTTTTAAATAGTTTCTAGTTTGGGAGATATGGCTGCCAAGAACATTTTTCAGTATGACTTTTTGTATTGTTATGCTCTCATTTCTTTTAATTTGTTTCTAGGACTAGAATCACTGGCTATGCTTATCTTTAGCATTATTAGGTCCCGCCGTATGATTTTGGTTTTCCAAAGTGGCAGTAGCAATTTACGACTTACTTGCAGTATGTAAGAAATCAAGTCAGAATAAAACTTCTTGACATTTCAATGATTCTCATTTATAGGAACACTGATACATTCTTATTCATTTTAATATTTCATCTACATAATGAGGTATCATGCTGAAAACCAACTCACCTCAGTCATCATGTTTTTTTTTGTACATGGCTCGGTCTAACAATTTTTTACAAGTGAATTTTTGGTTTCTGAATGCTCACAAGAGAATTAAGCTATAATTTTCTTCCTCATGTTGTCATTATCTACTTCTGGCAAAAAGTTTATATTTGCCCTGTAAAACCAATCAGGGTAAGTTTCTGCTAGTTCTCTTTTCTGTAAGATTTTTATATAAGATTAGAATTTCTTATTCCTTAAATATTTGGTAAAACTTGCTGATTAAACCATTTGGGCCTGATGTTTTCTTAGTGGGGATACTAGTTAGACATTACCAAGTAAATTATTTAATTTCAGATTTTTCAGGACTGCTTAGATTTTCTATTTTTTCTTTAGTCAGTTTTTATACTTTTCTAAAATGTGTTCACTGTACCTATTTTTTCAGATTAACTGAAGTTATTATCTTTTATATCACTGAGGCATTTTAATTGTCTTCTCTGTCACATGTCACAATAACAGAGTTTATTTGTAACTACTCATTTTTTTCTCGCTAATCTTAGAAGTTTATTGATTATTTTATCTTTTATTAAAGAACTAATGTTCCCTTTGTCATTCTTTTCTATTATACATTTTTATTCCATTTAATTAATTTCTGCATTTGTAGTCATGTTTTACAATTTTAGGGACTTTCTTGGTAGTCCAGTGGCTAAGACTCCTTGCTCCTAGTAGGAGGCCCAGGTTCCATGCCTGGGAACTAGATCCTACATGCCACAGCTAAGAGTTTGCAAGATGAAACTAAATATGACGCATGACGCAGCAGAGACCTAAATAAATAAAAATTTTTTTAAAATAATAAAATTTTAGTCCTTGATCAATTTTATAAGCTTTACATGTGTATCTGAAAGGAGTATGTATTCTCTTTTCTAAATGTAAGAGTCTTTATATTTCTGTTAGATGTTATTAATTTTGTTATCCAAATGTTTTAAGTCCTTATTAATGGTTTAAGTGCTTAATTTACCAATTACTGAGACATGTGAAATCTCTCACTGTGATGCTGCATTTGAACATTTTCCCTCCTAATACAGTCAAGCTTTATTTCATGTGTTAAGCTGCTTTAACTTGGTGCATACAAGTTTAGAATTCTTTGTTTCTGCTACTGAATGCATCCTTTCATCGTCATACAGGTTTTTTTTTTTTTTTGCCTTAAGGCCAGTTTTGCCTTTATTACTATAGCTACACCAGCTTTATCCTGGCTAGCTTTTGCCCGTAATATTTTATCCTATATTCAAACAAACAGTGCTCATTTTCTCATCCCTTTACTTCTAGTCTCTTTATATTTGAGCTATGTCTCTTAAAAAGAATAGAATTTAAAAATATTTTTATTGTAAAATGTAGTACAAAAAATAAAACAGAATAAAACAA
This sequence comes from Oryx dammah, assembly GCF_014754425.2. Lineage (NCBI taxonomy): Eukaryota > Metazoa > Chordata > Mammalia > Artiodactyla > Bovidae > Oryx > Oryx dammah. The sequence goes on along the minus strand of NW_024070194.1, from coordinate 12,168,360 downwards.
ATGTAGAACAAAATAAATGTTTATGAAGCAAATATCCTTGCTATCAACACTTGAATTAAATAGTAAAATTTGCTAGTCACCTTAAAAGTCCTGCCTGTCCCAGTCATAAACTCTTTCCTTTTCAAAAATTAATCAGGATTCTGACTTTGATGATAATCACTCTCAGTTTTATTTACAGCTTTAGCTTCCAAATGTTCATTTCCAAACACTACAGTTTATTTCTTTCTTGTTTTGGTTTGTTTTTTAAAGATACACAAGTCTTTCCGAGTCTGTAGGTTCCCCCTCACCTACATTTACTTTTTTTTTTTTTTACCCAATGTAATTTCTTTGTTAAAATCCTAGATCACTGGATCTACAGTTGCTCTGGTTTCATCTTGTATTCTTTTCTGCTGCAGCTCTGAAATCAACTAATTCTCTAAGGAGGCCTAGCTCCCTTTATGGAAGAAGGGTACTTAGAAACCAAGATCTGGGTGCTAGATGTGTTCACTGTTGACTGTAATTTCTTCTAGGTCTTCTTAGTAGACAGTGCTTAGAAATACATGTATGTATAACTCTTGCTTACACACACATCTATATTTGTTCCTCCATCACCCTTCACACCTCTCTGTCTGCCTCTCTCTCTAATCTATCATTTCATTCTGGTACCTCTGATCCCAATCAAACACTGCTTATTCTTGCCTTACCAATTTCAGCTATTTCATATGAAGTCAGAATAAAACAGCTCTAGAATTCATAATAACACTCTGATTAAAATACTCAGGGTTACAAGGTTTTTACTTCACTTTACTGTCTTACATCTGTGTTGCCTTTCTTCACCAAGATCCTAGTTCAAAAGGAGACAAGAGTACGAGAGAATTAGAATATCATGTAATCATTCATGTGTTTCCCACCTCCATTTTATGTATTTAACAGTAGCAGGGTAACAGTAATGACATCAGTCTTAGCTCCCTAATTTGATGACTGAAACAGTAAAATTTTCTCATAGATTCAAGTCCTGTATCTCTGCATTTTAAATAGTTGTACTGAATCTGCATTGCCAGACCATATAGCATTTAACATTATGCTTTGTCTATACAAGTAAATATGTGTTTTATGCCATCAACCCTTACGCTGATGGCACTCTAATCACATTGATTGATTTGTTCTTTTTAAAATTTTATTTATTTTTAAAAAGCCTATTCTTGAGTAGATTCTTCAGGAAGAACCCAGGAAAACAGTCTTTTCTAATTTCTTGCATGTTGCTAGTCATTTGTCTGGATTCTTCATGCTTAAAAGTCTGCTGCTATGAACAAAGTGCTTGGCTCACATTTTCTTTACTTGGGTTTCATAAATGTATTGTTCCATTTTATTCTGGCATAAAACATTGCTGTCAAAAAGTCTGATAATAATCTGATTTTCTTTCCTTTATATGTGACTTAGTCATTTTGCCTGGAAGCACAAGAGATGTTTTTCCTTCTAAAGTCAAAAACTTTTATTAAAACACGCCTCAGTGTTGGCCATTCCAAGTTGACTTTCTCAAGTAGATGTGGTATCCTTCCAGTATATCTTTTTTTTTTTAATTTCTGTAAAAATTTCTTGGATTGTACTTTTTGATATTTATCTCCTTGCTGTGGGTTTCCTCTTGGGGGACTCTATTATAGCTCTGATGTTCTTAGCCTGTTTTTCTCTTTAATCCACTTACTGCTTTCTTCTGTGAAAGTTTCCTTCTTTAGTCTTTTTTTTTTTTTTTTCAGGCATTATCTGTTGCGTTGTTTTAGTTTGGGGTTACTTCCAGTCATATATGTTTTCTTAAAATTTCTAATTATTTCCTGAGTCTCATGACCTCATTCTAGGAATTTTTAATTCTGATTTTTTAATTGTTCTTTCACATCTCATACCATTCTCTTCATGTCGTTAGCACTTTTTGTCATGGTATATTATAGCTTTTATCTGACTTACAGACACAGTATCTGGCTTGCTTTTACCGTCTAAAGAGTTGCTATCCCTTTTCTTACTAACTTTGCCCATGTTCTGATTCCAATCACTCTGTCCTCTCTTTTATGTGAAATCAGTTTTCCAGAATATTGAGAAGAGACTGTAGTAGTTTAAAATCCAACTTCTCACCTCACAGAGCTCTCGCTCTTGCTGTCTTTGTGTAATGTTCAAAGACAACTTTCCAATATGGTGGCATTCTTTCTGAGACACCTCCTCTCTGTTTTCCTCACATTCTTTTATGCAGACCACCAACTTCCGGTCACTCTGGTCTCTGAGCTGCTCAGCTTAGATTCTGGGGCCCATTATTTATTCCTGGAAGGCGGCTTCAGCTGGTTTACTTTAGAGCAGGGGTCCCCAACCACTGGGATCTAATGTTTGATGATCTGAGGTGGGCCTGATGTAATAAGAACAGAAATAAAATGCACAATAAGAGCAATGTGCTTGAACCATCCCGAAACCATCCCCCCCGCCCCTAGGTCCATGGAAAACTTGTCTTCCAGAAAACCAGTCCCTGGTGACAGAAAGGTTGGGAACCACTGCTTTAGAGAGCTTACAGGGTCCAGACTGGTCCAGATTTTATTGCTGACTCCTTATAATCACCCACTACTGGTGTGTGTGAGAGCCCTCTTAGTTTTCACTACTGTTCTCAGTTTGATTGTCAAGCCTTCCAGTGGTTCTATTGGCTCTTATTGATCCTGAGGTCCATGTGATAGCTCATTGCTTTCCCTTCCTTCCTCCTGCACAGTTCTGATATCGTGCTGGTCTTGTAGCTGTCAGCCTGATAACAATCTGATCTTTTCTTTATACATGATTTAGACTGTTTTGCCTGAAAGCACAAAGATTTATTTTTCTTTTAAGTACAGAGATTTTATTCGAATATATCTGTGTTGGCCATCCCAGTTGTCAGCACTTTGACTTTCCCCGCTCACAATTTGTAATTCATGAGGGAAGCTTGTTACCCAGGTATTTTGTAGATATTATCCATGGGTTTTGTTTTGCTATTTGAGGTTTTTTTGTCCATTCATATGAGGGAATTGGGGAAAATTCAAAAACTACATTACCAGTGTCATTTTCAAACACATAGCTTTTTTTTTCTTAAACTACTTAATCTGACAATGTATCTCTTAATTGGTGAATTTAGAATGATATCAGAGACATATATTATGGTTACTGATAAACCTGGAAATAGTTCATCTTCTTTTGTATTTTTACTTTGTCCTACAAAATAAACAACTTTTATACTCTCTTTAATTCAATTTTGTCTCTCCTGTGTCTTCTAGAGTTTATTATACATATTTTATTTAAGTCAAATATTATCAGGCCCTCCTGACCAAATGATCGGTCAGGGTGCTTTTTATCAATCAACTCCCTCCCATTTTACATGTTACTATTTCCAAAAGTTTAATTCTATCCTGTTTCCTGCACACGAACATAACAATTCAAGCATTATTAATTTTTTTATGTAGTCAATATTGATTTCAACACTCCATTTTGTTTACCAATGTCTTGGCTCACCTTTCTTTCTTGCATTTAGGCCTTTCTAGGATCAATGTTTTTTTTCTTGAACCAAAATCTTTTAACTTTCCTATAGTGAGATTTCATTGGCAGCCAATTCTTGGTTTTTATTTATCAGAATACTTTTCCCTCATCCCATTTTCAATTATATATTCAATTTACAGTTTATTTTTTTTCTTCCTCCCTCTGCACTTTGCAGATATTTCAACTGTTTTCCATTGCTGGGGTTAAAAAGCTGTTTTGGATTGGCCATTGCATGATAAGGTGATCTGTGTATTTTTCCAGTCATCTTTGAAGACTTTTTTTGGGTGCTCTGAAATTTTCTGTAAGAAGTCTCCCCACCCACTTAAAAGAAAAATATTTAATCCATCCAGTTTAGGATTAACTTGGCATCTTGAAGCAGAACTGTCTTTCGTCAGTTCTAGAAAGCCCTTTGCCAAATCTCTTTGAATACTGCCTCCTCCCTCAGACTCCACTCACAGAAGATACCTTACGAGAGTCTCTCAGCTGTGTTTCAAGTCTTCTCTCTCCTCTTCCATGTTTCCCTTTTGTTTTCCTGAGTACATTTTGGGGAGTTTATTAATTTCTATCTTCCACATCATTAATTCTCTCCTCATGTATGTTTCATTTCCTTCATAACATGTCTGCTGAGTTTATACTTTCTTATCTAAATTTTATTTGATGCTTTTTATAATATGCCTCATCAACGCTTGGTGCTTTCTTGAGCCACTAGTCCATCTTTTACTCCTTTAAACGCTTTGAATATCTTTTCCCCCTCTATTCAGTTGTTCACTCAAGAGTAACCCATTTCTAGTATGTAAGCTTTATTGAGGGTGGGACCCTACATCTAACTGTCGAAGGCTATGAGAATTCCCCTACTTCAGACAGTGTTGATATCTGCCTGCTACTCTGGTCTTGGCGCTCCTTTCATTTTTGTCGCTGAATATTTCCTTTACTTACACAAGGGCTTTGTAGGTGGCATAGTGGTCAAGAATCTGCCTGCCAATGCAGGAGGTGGAAAAGACATAGATTCGACCCCTGGGTCGGGAAGATCAGAGAAGGGAATGGCAACCTGCCTCAGTATTCTTGCCTGAAGGAGTCCACAGATGGAGGAGTCTGGCAGCCTACAGTCCATGGGGTTGCAGAGAGTCAAACATGACTGACCACACACTTATTCACTTAAAAGCACACTTGTGATTTTCCAGCAAATAGTTAATTGCTACAGGAGGATATTGGGTGGGGGGATGTCTTATTTTCAATACTGCCCATAGTCAGTTGGGTAATTTCCACATTTTCATTTCTGTAATTTTAATTTCAAGGGTTTTTGAATGGAGACATTACAGCAAAAAGGCTAGGCAGAGAACATTGAATTCATTTATCTGTTGGAGTTCACCTTCTAATAACTCAACAAGAAATGTTAATGGAGATCGTGCTCCTGGAATTGTGTGTTCGATCATGTCTGTCTTTTATATATATATGTGAATGGAAGTTTGACTGGATACAGATTTTGATGGTCAAGCTACTTCACTGAAATATTTATTTTTTTTTTCTGAAATATTTAAAGATATTATCCAAATGTCATTCAGCATTTACTGTTTCTATGGAAAAGCCTTTTCTTTTTCCTTTATAGGCCACTTGATACGTTTCTTTGTACCAACAAATGAATCTCTGTTTAGATTTCAAATCCATCAATTTTACTATGATCTATCTTTGTTTTGAATATTCTGGATGATGCTATCCCAGAACACGGTGTGAACTTTCATTCTCTAGATTTAAATTTCCTTTAATTTCTAGAGTATATTATTGTTTTTCTATCTTTTGATTTTTTTCTGTTACATTTCTTTGCCTTTTTCCTTTGGTGTCACCAAATATGTACATATTGGTTCTCCTTTGTCTTCCGTGATTATTGTTCCCTCCCTAATGCTTTTTAATATTCCGTTGATTTCATTTCATTTTCCCCACTGCTACTGACACTCTTTAATATTTCTAGGCCTGTCCATTCTCCTTTTCAACGCTTCAAATACGGCTCCTTCCTTTCTGTGACGCTTTTATTTTGCTATAGCATAATCATGTTTTGTTCCCTGCTTGATCTTCCTCTGTGTTGAGTTTTGGTATAAAGAGGTAATTGTTTAATTTTCTTCTTACATAAATGATGATACATTTGGTCCCAACTTTCATTGTATTTGTGGTAACGGATTCTAGCAGTGCTTGTGTATATGTGTTTACTTCTCTCTGTTCCTTTCCTCAGTTTTACTGTACTGTCTTTGTGTATAATCTGTATTGGTTCTTTTTAAAATAAGCATTAGTGCCAATATTTGATTGAGTTGAGTTTTACTGGCATTAGCTATATCATAGAAGATTTTATTGGAAATGGGACAGGGCCACATTCTAAGCTAATTCTCCCAAATTTATAGCAAAATCCCTTATGGTGGAATGTTGAGTGTATACATTTAACTGATGTTTTACCAAGCAAAGGTCAGTGTCAGCTGGTTTGGTCTGTTCTGCCTTGATGCACTTGTGATCATTCCTTCATTGCTTCTCTATGGTGCTGAATTGTATCCAAGGATTATCTTATTTATTCTATTCCTGTCATTGACATCAAAGAAATGATTGGTTTTGCCCATTAGCAGACACCCAATCTCATCAGTCATCCCATGGACATTGAGGTCTGCAGCCACAGATCTCTTCTCCCAGTATATGATCACACCCTTGATCAGCACACTACAGACAGTCCTCACAGTTATTGTCCAGCATACATATTCTTCTTAGTTTTACCATACCACATGCATTTCCTTTCCTTCTGATTTTTTTTTTTTAAAACGGAGGAGTAATTTCTGAGAGAAGAAGGGGGCAGAAGGATCTTTACTCTGCCATCTCAAAATCAGAAGTTTGTTACTCACCTTTCTTAACCACTTTTGATACAGAAAATGTTGGAGCCTTTTCACAACTCTGAGTAGATTATAGGCTGTCCCCTGAAGTGTCATTTGTAATTAGGTTGTCTGGAAGTTGGAATGCATTTTCTTTCAGAAACCAAGTTATAAATGGTAGTTGGCAACCAAGGCCAACTTTTTCAGTAGGTTGTTTAGCTGGATACATTGTGCTAATAGCATTATTCTGGCTTCACAGAACCACCATTTATTTATTTCTATGGGAAAATGAATTCCACGTTCTAGCTAGTAGAATATAGTACATTTAAACATGCAAAGTTATGTCACTCTTTTGTGTGAGATCCTTCAGTAGTTTGCCAACACTCTTAAGCTAGAGACAAAATCAGTAACAAGGCCTAGTGGACCCATGCTCAGACTCTGCTGCCCCTCTGATTTTGAACCATTACTCAAACTGGCCTTCATACTGTTGCTGAAATGTGTCCTATTTCTTCCAGCCTCTAAGCCTTTGAACACTTAGATACAGAATATCTTTCTCTCACACTTTGCCTTTTAATGCCTACTCACCCTTCAGAGGAGAAGGCAATGGCACCCCACTCCAGTACTCTTGCCTGGCAAATCCCATGGACAGAGGAGCCTGGAAGGCTGCAGTCCATGAGGTCGCTAGGAGTCGGACACGACTGAGCGACTTCACTTTCACTTTTCACTTTCATACACTGGAGAAGGAAATGGCAATCCACTCTAGTGTTCTTGCCTGGAGAATCCCAGGGACGGGGGAGCCCGGTGTGCCGCCGTCTCTGAGGTCGAACAGTCAGACACGACTGAAGTGACTTAGCAGCAGCAGCACCAGCACCCTTCAGAACTCAGTCCAAACTTTGTTTCTTTGGGTAGCCTTCATAGACCTTAAAACAAGCCGACGAACCCTACCGGACACTTTCTAATAACACCATCCGGTCCTCATTTACGTTCATGACTCTATGTCCAACACCCCACAAAGTGCCTGCGTGCGTGTGTGTATATGTGTGTGTGTGTGTGTGTGTGTGTCTTAGTCGCTTAGTCGTGTCCGACTCTTTGCGACCCCATGGACTGTAGCCTGCCAGGCTGTTTGTCCATGGAATTCTCCAGGCAAGAATACTGGAGTGGGTTGCCATTTCATTCTCCAGAGTGCCTTCATATAGTCGATACCAATTAAGCATGTGTTAGATGAGTAAACAAACAAATGATGAAATATTTTGTATCAAAGACAAGAGTTCTTACACTCAAATTCACTTGCTTGGAGCCAAGGAAATTTTGTGATGCCAATGGCCTGGCTATCTTGGCTCTGCTTCTCAAATGGACCGTTTCTGTTAACATATGACTCTAACTTCCATCCTCATGATGACCAATGCTACAAGTAGCCCTTATTACAATTACATGCACATTCTGAAAAGCCATTCAAAATACTATCATCTAATTCCTCCAGGAACACAGCTTTAAATATCTAATAAATGAATACAAAAATCAATCGCATTGTAAGATTATTCAGTCTTAGATGTCTCCACTTCAACACTATAGTGAAGTGACTGAAAGTCGCTCAGTCGTGTCTGACTCTTTGCGACCCCATGGACTATGGGGTCACAGTCCATGGAATTCTCCAGGCTAGAATGCTGGAGTGGGTAGCCTTTCCCTTCTCCAGAGGATCTCCCCAGTCCAGGGATTGAACCCAGGTCTCCCACATTGCAGGTGGATTCTTTACCAGCTGAGCCACAAGAGAAGCCCAAGAATACTGGAGTGGGTAGCCTGTCCCTTCTCCAGGGGATCTTCTCAACCCAGGAATTGAACCAGGCAGATTCTTTGCCAGATTCTTTGCAGGCAGATTCTTTGCCAACTAAGTGATGGAACTGTGGCCATATAGCTAAAACTTTTCTGATACAGTCTTATTTTTTAAACATTTGGGCTCTTGCTCTCAGAAAGTGCATCTCACCTGTTGGCTCTGAGCCCTAATCTTTTTCCTCATAAAACACAGAAACTATCCACTTATGGTCCTGCCACTCGTCAGTTTGTCACAACTTTCTGTTTGAATCCTTTTATGCTTCCTGCCAGGCTTAACTCTCATAGAAAGGAGTTCAGATAAGTTTGCAACTCTCTGTGTGAAACACAGCTGATCTTTTTATTCTAAATTTACTTGCTCCAGTTTCAGCACATAACCCTGATCAGGTTTCCTCATCGCTAAGATGGAGTTAGACAGTATCTAGCACAGTGTATGGCATTCTGCAGGTCCTCAGTAAAGGCTAGTGGAATATAACTGCTGAATTCAGAAGAAGAGCAGAATCCAAAAAAGAATATCAACTGAAGGATCTGTTTGGCCAAAGCAAGGAAGGGTATCCCAAGAGTGAAAAGCCTCAGTAATAGCACAGGTAAGGGTGCCCTGATACTGCCAATGTCTCATGAGACTGTCTGATGTCTGTGACCCATGAATGGTCACATCTCAGAGGGAAGGAAGGGAGAAAGAGGGACCTACTATTGGCAGTAGTTACCATCAAGTTTAGAAATACCTTCTGGATGCCCAGTTCTAAGTAAATTTTAAAATCTTGAAGAAATTAAGTTTGCTTCTGAGCAACTTGTCAGAACCAAAAAATGACTTGATGGGTTTGCCATTTGCAGAAGGAATAGGCTTTCTATTGAAACATTAGTACCTGAGCTACTGTGAGATGAGTTTATTTAGCTCTTCTCCCCCACTCTCCAGCTCTGTGTTTTTGTCATGCCTCCATGTCTTTATGAGCTGTTGGCTAGAGAATACTGCCAGAAGCCTTCACCATTCATGAGCACATCAAGCCTGTTTGCTAGATGGAACTATGTTGACTCTGGATGAGTTTATAAGGCCACGGACTTGCTATGTGCTTCTAGTCATTAATCAATTCCATGTATCTTGAGAAAATAAAGGTCTTGTACATAGGCTGATGAGTTAGTTTCCACAGAGTCAATGAGAAACTGGAAGTGATTCACTGATAAATAATTTTGGAGGGAGACTACACCTTCTAGGATGACCTTCTTCTTCAGAATGGGGGGACCAAGCTAGGAACTTCTATGAACCCTCCTAAGTATCCCGGCCATCCATTCCTCAGTTACTCATACCTGCTGTCAGCCAGGCACTGGGCCACATGGGAGTCATCCATAAAGAATGAAGAACATAGCATGAAGGCCAGACACAGACAATCACAATGTTATCTGTTTGGTGCTATGTCTGAGTGATGTATGAACTGCTTATGTGAGCACTGAAGAAGAGAGCAGCTCCCTTAGCCTGGAGATCTTAGCGAAGACTTTGAAGAGGAGCTGACTTTTGGGATCAAACTAGGAGGAAGAAGAGGAATTAACCAGGATAATTTGGGGAAGGAAAACAGAAGCCTCTGAGTTCATTGTTGTTGTTTAGTAGGTAAGTCTTATCTGACTCTTTCACAACCTCATGGACTATAGGCCACCAGGCTCCTCTGTCCATGGGATCTTTCAGGCAAGAAGGCTGGAGTGGGCTGCCATTTCTTTCTCCAGGGGATCTTCTCAACCCAGAGACTGAATCCGTTTCTCCTGCATCGGAGGGTTGGTTCTTTACCACTTTACCACCAGGGGAGCCTGAGTTCAGTGTTACCTATCTGGCATTCCCCCTCGTGTTTCTGAGAATACCTAGGCATTCCCTGTAGAACAAGGCTTCTTTGGACCAAGGCTTTTTCCCTTACTCACTGGATCATTCAATCATCACTTTAAGCTGTCAGCTGAGGCTAAACGAAAGGGGATTAGAGGGTGGGATTCACGCATTCAAATTAACCGTAACACAAGGCACATACCCGCAAACACGGCTTCTGGTTAGACAGAGCTGCAGTGAAGCCCAGCACTTGCTTTTTAGGAAGAAAATTGAGAATATAATTTACAAGATAAATTTGATATCAGTGATCCCTGAAACACACTTGGAGAAACATGGTCCTATCGTCTTCCCTATGACACAGTGCCCGGCACGATGTCTCACACCTTCAAGCCCAACACACAACTGAAGAAATTGAGCAGAGCAGCCAACAAATTAAGATCTAAGACCAAGTATAACTCCTGCTGCCCCCTGATTGGTGGCATATAGATTCCATCCACCTTTGGGTTGAATGTATCTTTCTTGGAATCTGAGAAAGTTGGTAACTTAAAATCTGAAAGTTAAGGAGATATTAATAAAGATGCTCAAGTGCCAACAGTGGTTTCTTCAGGGATAAAACTTTCACTGTTTAAGTCAGGTTGAGATGTTCTAAAATGTTAGCATTTTGCAATGAGCGTATCTTCTTTTATATTCTGAAGAACAGAACAAAGATCATAGAAAATTGAAAATTTACTGAGTGTGGGATGTTAGACATTGGGCAGTCTTCTTTGTGAAAAGGGATTATGAACAGTCAAAAGAAGAGCTTCAACAGAAATTGAAAGAGAAGTGAGGCGTCTATAAATTGATTACCTTCTTATTGACTATGGTTTTCACTTTGGGATAGCAGATGTGCCTGACTTACCACAGGGAACATTCATAAGAAAGTCAACAACTATTCTTAGGGACTCAGTGAGCAAATATGTATTGAATGCCTCCTGACTACCAGGCCCTCTTGATTCCCATGACTGGTACTTTCATTTTGGAATGCAGCCAACCATGAGAGCAAGTGACTGGCAGCAGACCAGACTAGGGGCAGATGCTCAAGAATAAGGCCCCATGTAAGAGACTAAACGCAGAAGCGTTCCCGGAAAAGTCAGTTTTTGGATAGATGCGGCCTGTCCTCCAACTGCCCTGCAGACACAAACCTTCACAGTATGTCAGAGACGGAGGGGCCCCCAGCACGCAGTGCAGCCCTCTAATTTTACTGAGATACAGAAAAGAGAAGAGACTCAGTCAAGCCTGTGCTATCTGAGTACTAGTGCTTTTGTCTGTCTGCCAGATGCTGGAGCTAGAAAAATTATCTGACAGGGCCCTTATCCTCATGGAAGTTGGTGAGATAAACAGAGACCCAAACTAACAATTTGCCGTACTTCAGTATAGTAAGTGATGATAGTTATAGGGTACATAAACGTGGGTTTGGAGAAGGCAATGGCACCCCACTCCAGTACTCTTGCCTGGAAAAGCCCATGGATGGAGGAGCCTGGTAGGCTGCAGTCCATGGGGTCACTAAGATTCGGACACGACTGAGCGACTTCACTTTCACTTTTCACTTTCATGCATTGGAGAAGGAAATGGCAACCCACTCCAGTGTTCTTGCCTGGAGAATCCCAGGGACGGGGGAGACTGGTGGGCTGCCGTCTATGGGATCGCATAGAGTCAGACACGACTGAAGCGACTCAGCAGCAGCAGCAGCAAACATGGGTTTGGGAATATACAAGGCTGTCACATAGCATGGTATGTGACTCTTTGTCTCATGTTTCAGATGCAAATGGGGCCTCCTGAATACAGAGCCATGGATGGAATTGGGATATGGGGTCAGCCACTATCAGCTCATAGGTTCAAGTCCCAAGCTCCTCAAGTTCTCTGAGCCTCAGCTCCCAGGTCTGTAGGTTACACCTCATAGGATTGTTTGTGAGGCTGATATAATGGGTACACAAGTGCTCAGAACATGGTAGGCTTTCAGTGAATAGAAGAACTCTAGCCATTCAGGCACCCATTCAGATCCATCTACAACAGGGACACACCCAGTGAAGACAGGAGAAGGTCCCGAAGACAAGCATTTGCTGTATTGGGCCTATCTATCTCCCAGACCTGAGAGGAGCCTCCCCCCGCGCCCCCCCACCACTTCTGTTCCGAGAACCCAGGAGTTGTTTGAGCTTGGCCAGCCACAGGCTCTAGGTACAAACCCAATCTTTCAACACATACTTCCCCTTCTTCCCAAAGCACACCTATAGCTCTGGGAAAGAGGCTCCCAGAACTACATTCCCCTGCAAACGATGTCCCATTAAGCCCCAGAGCTAGCTGGGAAAGTCATTTAACAGAAGCCGCCCAAACGCCCCTCTTAACGCAGGGAGAGGTGTGAGAGCTCCAGCAGCTCCTTTAATGCAACTGGATTAATTGCCTGCTCAGAAAACAGCTCGATTCTAAATGATCCTAAATGGCCTCTAATACCTGTAATCTTCCCTCTACCACGTTGCCCTGCTGCATTGCTAAAGTGGGGCTGGTTCTGGGAGCTGGTTTGCTCAGTAAACAGCAGGCAGCATTGCGGGAGGCCAAGGAAATCAGGCTCAGTTCCAAAGGAAGGCTGAGAAACTGATGAAAACGCCACTGGCCTATTCACCAGCCTAATTTGATTCCAGAAAATCAAGCGGAGGAATTTGGGCTGGCTTGTTCCACACGCTCAGTGTTCCTTTGCAGGACTGAGCAATCAAAAGATACAGTGCCAGCTCTCAGCCCAGGCCTGCAGTGGGGGGGTCCCTCTCGAGGGTCTCACTTTCCTTTCTGAAGAGGGAGATGCGATGACACTGTGACGCCTGTCAGTCAATCTACTGGGGAATCTCAGGGGTTGGGGGCTGGGACATGAAGGGCTATGAGCGTGGCTTCGGATGTGCACTTGCCTGTATCTACAGGTGAACGTGAGGCTTAAGAGAATGGACTTCTGGTTGATACCATGGCTCTGTCATTACTCTTATGTCACCTTGGGCAAGTTACCTTTTAGTATGTCAGTTTCTTCATCTGTAAAATGGGGGTGACTACAATAGCACCTACCTCAAGGCGTTTTTGTGAGGATTAAATGCCTTAATACATATATGCCTAAGGTGCCTGACCAGTCTCTGGGTCATGGTGAATATTGTGTTTGCTTGCCCTGCCTACATGTGGCCAGGTGAACTGGTGCCTGGGGTGTGGCACCGAGATGTCTCAAGAGCATCAGATGCCTTCTTCTCCTACTGAACAAACACTGGAAGCCTATCCATCTTCTCACACGTGCTGCCCACTCTGTGATCATCCTGCCTAGCTCTGCCCTCTCTGATCATGTCTGCAGTTTCCATAGAGACCCACATAGAGGGAAGGCAGGGTCACCTGAGTGGGGAAACAGGTAGGGAGAAGGTGGGCTAGCCCCATCTGGGAAACAGAAGGTGGGGCAGGCAGAGGTCTGCATTTCCTCCCTGCAGGCCAGTGATGGTGAGGATCAGGGGAGAAAAGTCAGAGCTGCTCTATCTGCTTGAATCTCCCACTATTTGAGCCTGCCACTGCCTGTACTGCCTCCTCCTTGGGAGCTCTCACCACCCCCAGGGTTGGCCCTGAGAGGTCTTCTGAATTTTTGGCAAACAGATAGCAGAAGAGCATGTGTGTAAATTTCCAAAAGGCGAGCATCACGCATAACAACGACATCAAGGGCAAGATGCAGATCTGTGGTGCTGGAGACCACACCCCAACAACACTGGCCACTTAATCAGCACTAGCACCAGAGCTGGTGCTGACAGCTGTGCCTGGTCTCACTTCACAGCTGTTTACTCTCTGCACCTGATGCACACGCCTGCTATTGGCTGCATGTGATCAACTGCCTTGTGCCTCAACTGCGTCCTCCATACAATGGGGCTAACTACTGTGTCTAAAGCATAAGGTCAAAGAGGGACGGAAGGGGCACAGCGACCATGGTTAGCCCTTGTTGTGCACCCAGGATTCACGCAGGAGCACTGAGGTGCACGCCTCATGCGCACCCTCTCACTGGCCCTTCCTGAGACCCGTGTGTGGCAAGCCCTGCTGTCCATCCCCTCCCCGCGCAGATGAGAAAACAGAGGAAAGAGGATGGTTCAAGAACCCAGCCCAGTCACAGAGCTAGTAAATAAGGGGCTTTTTTTTAAGACCCTGGCACATAAAAAGCACTCAATAAAAATGCAGCTGCTTTGGCAGCTATCATAAGTGTGAAGCTTTGGGGGAGAAAAAGGGCTCCCAACCTGAGAAGGGTACCAGAGAGAGGGAAGGGCTGATGGAACTAGGTAGTGATGCCTGGGGAAGGTGCTGGCATTGATGGTACCCTGAAAAAAGAGACTGGGGGCACCTCTCTGGGGTCCTCATGGCAGGGCAAGTCTTGAAATGGGCTTGATTCATAAAGGGCTGGCAGCTGAAGACCCAGTACCCATTCCAAGGCCACCAGGAGCCGGTGGAGTAGATCGGGGCCCCACACAGACAGCAGGGGCTGTCAGGCGTCACTTCATCTCACCCTCTGAGTGACCGCATTTGTGAACTGGGCATATAGATACCTACCCTGCTTATCAATAGAAGGCTATGGGGACTCACACAGACGAGCCAGTCGGATGATTCCTCACAATCTCTCTCAGAGGAAAGAACAACTTCTCGGACTGGGTTTAGGGCAAAAAACAAACGTCCCACGAGATGGAAGCCTGAGACTCCTGGTGGGGGCAGGAACCCAAGCATGTCAACGTTCAAACTTTCATAAGCAACAGTTTCCCACAGGCCAGGCAATTTTTCCTTCTCAAAGAAAACAAGCAGCTAATGCTCCAAAAGCTGCCTATGCCTAAATGTTATCTTTAATCCTTACAGCAATCCCATGAGATAAATCTTGTTCTGATTTCAGAGAAGTCAAAACGTGACTTTCCCAAGAGATTAAATGATTCACCCAAAAGCAGAGAGCTGGCGATTTGGGAACTCTAGGTATGAATCTAAGGCGATCCAGCTCCAAAATTCTTGTCCACGGTTTGTATGCTACTCTCTTCCTAATCCTACTTTACTCTGCCTCTGCATACCTGTTGAGAGACACTGCACTCCTGTGTGTGGACGTTTTCCTGTTATCAACCTCACAGGCTATGAGGATGCTACGAGTCTTACAGGTCTCTGGCTATGCTGCAGAAAAATGAAGGTAGTAACAATTCACTCGCTGGACTCAAAATGAATTGAGGACGTGCAGAGTATCAGTCACAACACATGAAGAGGTCCCCACTCTTCCTATTAGTTGTGCCGATGTGACACCAGTTTGGGGCTAACAGACTGGCAGAAATGAAAATATTCCTTTAAGTTCAAGTGTTGATAAAGATGGGAGGAAAGATACTCTTTTATATCACTGGAAGCACCAATTGGTAGAGTCACCTAGGAGAGCACTTTGGTAAGATACAGCAAAATCTAAAATTTTACCTCTATATAGTTACCCAAGGGAAATGCCTTGTGCCCAGAGAAGCAGGTTAGGGGAGAGTCAATAAAGAATTTATTTTGGGGACTTCCCTGGTGATCCAGTGGTTGGATTTCTCTCTGCTGCAAAGGTCGGGGGTGGGGAGTGCATATTAGATTCCTGGTTGGGTAATGGGAAACTAAAATCCCACATGCTGTGCGGCAGAGGCTGAAACAAAAAATTATTTTGGTAATGGCAAAACTGTATAGCCAACCAAAATGTCTGAAAGTGAAAATGTTAAGTCACTCAGCTTTGTCCAATTCTTTGTGATCCCATGGACTATAGCCTGCCAGGCTCCTCTGTCCATGGGGATTCTCCAGACAAAAATACTAGAGCGGGCTGCCATGCCCTCCTTAGGGGATCTTCCCAATCCAGGGATCGAACCCAGGTCTCCCACATTGCAGGCAGATTCTTTACCATTTGAACTACCAGGGAAGCCCAAGAATACTGGAGTGGATAGCCTATCCCTTCTCCACAGGATCTTCTCAACCCAGGAGTTGAACTGGGGTCACTTGCATTGCAGGCAGATTCTTTTCCTGCTGAGCTACCAGGGAAGCCCATTGGAATGGGTAGCCATTACCAAAATGTTGGTCCAGGTATATGTAGCCATTCCTAAAATGTCTACTGATGGACTAATGACCAAGTAATTATAGTAGTGGAATATTCTCCAAGCAGTAGAGTTAATGGGAAAAAAGTAAATTCTAGAACACAAGCAAATATCTTTAAAAAACTCAAGCATGACAATAGGTTTTACAACACATAGAGAAGTATGAAAAGCACTAGATGAAGCCTTTTATACTGATAAGCATGGTACCTACAAAGCAGTGGGGGAGGGCCACAGGTCAGAGTAGACTTGGTACTATCTAATCCACTCTGATTTTTCACAAGGCAAATTTATATTCACATCTGATTTATGTATTTACAAAGGTAAAATAATTGTAGTAATAATTATAATGTATTAAGTGCTAGGTCTGAGTATTCATTTTCATTTGAAATAAAATAGATCAGTTAATAAATAAACATATGTGTATTTGCTCTAATTAGTATACTTTCATATGCCATCTTTTTAAAAACTGCAACAGGAATAATCATCTTCACTATGCTGATAACGAAATTAAGGTTCCGTGTAACCAACTTGCCCTGTTCATAAGGAAAAAATTCGAGGCTGAAAACTGACAGTCTGCTTTCAAGTTCAGATCTCTTTCCATCTCGTCATTTATTCAACAAGTCTGAGCAGGACTCAGAGCCCGGGCACCTTGCTAGGTGCCAGGGCCACATCAGGGGACAGGATGGACATGCTCCCTGACTTCACTGCCTCACAGTCCAGTAAGGAAACTAGAGAGACCCACACACTGTCAGGACTAGGGGACTATGCTTGGGCTTCACAGAGAATAGCTTACCCTTTACTGATCTGAAACAAAACAGGGAGCACAACTAAACAGCTAGATTTGGGTCTGGCACATCATCATAATGGACATGAACTTGGGCAAACTCCAGGAGACGGCAAGGGACAGGGAAGCCTGGCGTGCTGCAGTCCATAGGGTTGCAAAGAGTCAGACATGACTGGGTGACTAAAAAACACCACCACCGCCATAAAGCCCACCACTGGTGTGGCCTGCTGATTCAAAGATTCTGGTTCTCCCAATTGATTCTTCAATCAGTGGTCAAAATTAAAACTGTGAGCATTAACTTTGTGCCAGGCATCATCTAACATGTAAATGCTTTGACATTTGATTTTTTTCTTTCTTTCTTTTTTTTTTTTTTTTGATGGAAAGGAAAGTTGCTTTATTTCAGATGCCTGCAACTGGGGGAGAGGGGTGGCAGATATCTGTCCAAAGGCCAACTCCCCGCACTGACAAGCAGGGGGTGAGAGAATTTATAGACAGGCAGGCGCAGGGAATGGGGGTGTGGGGTGTAGTGCTACATGCAAAAACAGCATAGTCACAATGGTCTGACCAGCATCACCTTGAATGTTTTAGATACAGTTAGTCTTCAGTTCCAGGGTCCATTTGTTCCAATTTCTTTGTGGTCAATTCTCAGAATTGTAGAAGCTCATGTCCTGGGTACAGTCTGCTCATTTATGTAGTTAATTTCTCCACCTCGAGTTTTAGTATCTATAAGACAGCTCACAGGATATGGCTCAGATTATCTATAGCCCTTGAGAAAGAACTGAAGGTCCCTGACTATGCTTGATGACTACATTATTATTAGTCTCCTTAGACAGTTTTCCTTTGTTTTAGCATTTCTCTGATTAAATTTATTTTTTTTCTGAGCTCACTGTATTTTCTTCTTTAATTTTATTATTATTATTTTTACTTTACAATATTGTGTTGGTTTTGCCATGCATCAACATGAATCCGCCATGGGTGTTAAACATGTTCCCAATCCTGAACCCCTCTCCCACCTCCCTCCCCATACCATCCCTCTGGGTCATCCCAGTGCACCAGCCCCAAGCATCCTGTATCCTGCATTGAACCTAGACTGGTGATTCATTTCTTATATGATATTATACATGTTTCAATACCACTCTCCCAAATCATCCCACCCTCGCCCTCTCCCACAGAGTTCAAAAGACTGTTCGATACATCTGTGTCTCTTTTGCTATCTCCCATACAAGGTTATCGTTACCATCTTTCTAAATTCCATATATATCTGTTAGTATACTGTATTGGTGTTTTTCTTTCTGGCTTACTTCACTCTGTATAATCGGCTCCAGTTTCATCCACCTCATTAGAACTGATTCAAATGTATCCTTTTTAATGGCTGAGTAATACTCCATTGTGTATATGTACCACGGCTTCCTTATCCATTCATCTGCTGATGGACATCTAGGTTGTTTCCATGTCCTGGATATTATAAACAGTGCTGCGATGAACACTGGGGTACATGTGTCTCTTTCAGTTCTGGTTTCCTTGGTGTGTATGCCCAGCAGTGGGATTCCTGGGTCATAAGGCAGTTCTATTTGCAGTTTTTTAAGGGATCTCCAAACTGTTCTCCATAGTGGCTGTACTAGTTTGCATTCCCACCAACAGTGTAAGAGGGTTCCCTTTTCTCCACATCCTCTCCAGCATTTATTGCTTGTAGACTTTTGGATCACAGCCATTCTGACTGGCATGAAATGGTACCTCATTGTGGTTTTGATTTGCATTTCTCTGATAATGAGTGATGTTGAACATCTTTTCATGTGTTTTTAGACATCTGTATGTCTTCTTTGGAGGAATGTCTGTTTAGTTCTTTGGCCCACTTTTTGATTGGGTCTTTTATTTTTCTGGAATTGAGCTGCATAAGTTGCTTGTATATTTTTGAGATTAGTTGTTTGTCAGTTGCTTCATTTGCTATTATTTTCTCCCATTCCCAAGGTTATCTTTTCAACTTGCTTATAGTTTCCTTTGTTGTGCAGAAGCTTTTAATTTTAATTAGGTCCCATTTGTTTATTTTTGCTTTTATTTCCAGTATTCTGGGAGGTGGGTCATAGAGGATCCTGCTGTGATTTATGTCGGAGAGTGTTTTGCCTATGTTCTCCTTTAGGAGTTTTATAGTTTCTGGTCTTATGTTTAGATCTTTAATCCTTTTTGAGTTTATTTTTGTGTATGGTGTTAGAAATTGATCTAGTTTCATTCTTTTACAAGTGGTTGGCCAGTTTTCCCAGCACCACTTGTTAAAGAGATTGTTTCTAATCCATTGTATATTCTTGCCTTCTTTGTCGAAGATAAGGTGTCCATAGGTGTGTGGACTTATCTCTGGGCTTTCTATTTTGTTCCACTGATCTATATTTCTGTCTTTGTGCCAGTACCATACTGTCTTGATGACTGTGGCTTTGTAGTAGAGCCTGAAGTCAGGCAGGTTGATTCCTCCAGTTCCATTCTTATTTCTTTGGCTATTCGAGGTTTTTTGTATTTCCATACAAATCTTGAAATTATTTGTTCTAGCTCTGTGAAAAATACTGTTGGTAGCTTGATAGGGATTGCATTAATCTATAGATTGCTTTGGGTAGTATACTCATTTTCACTATATTGATTCTTGCAATCCACGAACATGGTACATTTCTCCATCTATTAGTGTCCTCTTTGATTTCTTTCACCAGTGTTTTATAGTTTTCTATATATAGGTCTTTAGTTTCTTTAGGTAGATATATTCCTAAGTATTTTATTCTTTTTGTTGCAATAGTGAATGGAATTGTTTCCTTAATTTCTTTTTCTACTTTCTCATTATTAGTGTATAGGAATGCAAGGGATTTCTGTGTGTTGATTTTATATCCTGCAACTTTACTATATTCATTGATTAGCTCTAGTAATTTTCTGGTGGAGTCTTTCGGGTTTTCTATGTAGAGGATCATGTCATCTGCAAACAGTGACAGTTTTACTTCTTCTTTTCCAATTTGGATTTCTTTTATTTCTTTTTCTGCTCTGATTGCTGTGGCTAAAACTTCCAGAACTATGTTGAATAGCAGTGGTGAAAGTGGGCACCCTTGTCTTGTTCCTGACTTTGATTTTCATGTTATCTCTATGAAATGGCTGATATTACAATTTCCATTATACAAATGAGGATAGTGAGGCACAGAAATAAAAACACACACACATGAAACAAATAAAAATTTTCTTGAGGTTTTATACTTAGCAAATTCTAGAGTCAAAGTTCAGTGCAGAACATTTCACGCTTGATGTCTAATGTGAGATCCCCAAGTTAAATGTTCCAAAGTGCCCAACAGAACATGCACGTATCAAGGTTCCTTCTCCTAGTCTTCCATGAAATCTGAGCATATTCACTGAGTATTAGATTGCTTCTCCTTTTTCAAGAGTCAGGGGTGGCTGGAAAGAAGATGAAGGCATGGGTTCTTTAGGACTAAATCTCATGTCGCCTGTTAGCAGAAATTAAGAGGCTCTGCAGAGAAGGTTGACTTTTTCTTCAGCAACTGCAAGTGTGTAAGAGCCTCTTGACCACAGCCCCCTAATCAGAGGAGCATCTTGCTAATTGTCACTAATGGGATTAGCAGAATTAATTGGCTACTCTAAAATATTACACATCAAGCCACATAGGGACTAACCTGGGCCATCACTGGGAACATTACTGCTCAGTATAGAGAGTAGGAGACAGCTGGCCTCCACAGGGACATCCCGATGCTCTCATTTATTCCTCTTGTGCATCGTGAGGAGTATGCTGTGTGTTAGAGGGATAGCTAACTTATCATGTAACTCATTTGGGCTATCTCACCAATAACAATCTGTCACCTCCAGGGCCTATCTCCTGCAGCACAGAACCTGTTCATCCCCACCTCCTCCCCCCACACATTAGACTCTTCCATACTTCCACTCCATGAAGTTATCTCTAATTCTCCTCCTCGGGTAGTTCACAGTGATAGATACAAAATTCTATTTCACCAACACTATGGGACCAGTTTTCCATTGGCAATAGAAGCTCAGGGTCAGATACTATGCTGTTTTCATTGCTGTAGCCTCAGATCTTATTAATAATTACAGTGCGAGGCATTCTGTAAGGCTCAGAATTTGCTGACTGACTGCCTCTGCCTCTCCAGGCTGTGCACATACTTCGTTTGATTCTGAATTCAAGGGCATGGACTTAGAGAATGTGCACTTTACACTGTCAGAGAATTATGTGAAAATACTATACACAAGATTAGTTATACTTTTTACCAGGTTGGGGGGAAAAAAAAAGCCATATGCCACAGAATACTCAAACTCAGCATTTTTCACACTAAACAGTTTCCTCCTAACTCTGATATTCCTATTGTGTGTTTCTGATCCTGGTGAATTCAAAAACTAAGGAATCATCATCCCTTTCTTTATTTTCCCCTGCTTTAATCAGGGGTTAATTTCAATATATCTATCTCTTTAACTGGTCTCTTATCAGAGTTGTCTTAGTCTAAGTCACAGCATTTCTTACCAGACTCAGGTATCGAGGAAATGCATCAAACATGAGAGATAAAGATCAAGACAAATATCATATAATATAGCTTATATGTGGAATCTAAGAAATGGACACAAATGAACTTACTTACAAAACAGAAATAGACTAAAATAGAAAATAAACTTATGGTTATCAAAGGTAGGGAGGGATAAATTAGAAGTTCAGGATTAAAATATACACACTACTAAATACAAAAGTGAGGACTTCCCTGGTGGCTCAGATGGTAAAGCATCTGCCTATAATGTGGGAGACCCGGGTTCGATCCCTGGGTTTAGAAGATAACCTGGAGAAAGAAATGGCAACCCACTCTAATACTCTTGCCTGGAAAATCCCATGGACAGAAAGCATCTGCCTATAATGCGGGAGATCAGGGTTCAATCCCTGGGTCCAGAACATCCCCTGGAGAAAGAAATGGCTACCCACTCCAGTACTCTTGCCTGGAAAATCCCATGGACAGAGAAGCCTGGTAGGCTATAGTCTATGGGGGTCACAAAAAGTCAGACATGACTGAGCAACTTTCACACACACACAAAAGCATGAAAAAGATAAGCAGAACAAAGCAATTTGGAGGGAAATGGATAATTCAGGGGTGAAGATAAATTATAAAAGAAAACTATTATTAACATCCCCAGAGACATAAAAGAACATATCATAAAACTATAGACAAAATGTTAGTGGAAAAGGAACATTCCCAAAACAAGAAAAAGCTCTTGGAAATTAAAAATATGGTAGTGTATACTAAAATTCAATAGAAGGGTCAGAAGATGAAGCTGAGGAAATCTCTTGAAAAGCAGAGCCAGAGAAGCCAAAGATCTGGAAAAGAGCAAAAATAGGAGCCAGCAATCCAGCAGTTCCAACCAAGAAATAATAAAGTTCTAGAAAAGGAAAGATGAGAAAATGAAGGGAAAGAAAAATCAGCCAAAAGAGTTCAAGGAAGTATCCTCGAAGTCAAAGGCATGTGTGGCCAGAATGAAATAGCACATCTGTGTCCAACAGAAATGGATAAAAAGTGATCCACGTTAAGGTATGCACTTATGAAATGTTAGAACTATGAGACATTTGATGACATCCAACAAAGCTGGGCTGGGGGATGGGAGCAGGTAATAATCAGGAATCAGAATAGCTTTAGTTTTCTCAAAAGCCATGTTGGCGGGGAGGGTGGGAGGTTGGATATCCTTGGTGGTCCAGTGGCTAAGACTGTACACCCAATGGAGGTGGCCTGGGTTCCATCCCTGGGCAGGGAACTAGACCCCAGATATCGCAACTGAAGATGCTATATGCCTCACTAGAGATCCAAGAACCCATGTGCTGCAACTATGACCCAGCACAGGCAAATTAAAAAGAAAAAAAAAAAGTGATGGGATACAATAGGAACTATACCTTCCATTGGAAGGAAATTATTTCCAATCAAATCACTCATTTAGTTAAGGGTTGACAATCTAAGTACTCCACATGTTGACCTCCTGGACACACTGCCTCAGGAAGCTGCTGAAAGAAGTATCCTTCCAAGACAAGGTAAGAGAACAAGAAAAAGGAAGCAGAGGTCACAGGCGCCGTGACACAGGAGAGGTGCACGGAGAAGACCTGGGCTGACGGTGAAGGAAGACCCCAGGATGACAGCTGCGCGGCAGGCAGAGAGAGCAGGCCAGAGGCTCTGGGAGAGCTTCCTGTGGGAGGATGAAACTTTATAAAAAATAAGAAGCACCTGAATATCTGGAGAAGAGCTTGAGATAACTGGCAGAGAGTTTGGGCTACATCAGGAATAAAAACATAAAAATGGAGCAAACAAACCATAAACAAGGCAAATGTTAGCTTCAGGGAAAACATAATAGTTGTGAAGGAAAGGGAAATAATCATAATTTACTGCCTGGTTCAGTTTTGAATGGCATTTACATGGTCAAAATATTGTCAACACTGAATGCTGATCTAACCAAAATTAGGATATAATTTGATTAGAAGGATAGGGAAGCTGGATGGGAAGGCCTGTGAGTGTGTTAGGAGGGAGAGCAGGAAGAGCTAAATCCTCTTCCTCAGTGAGAAGTTAATAGATAATGGTAGGGATTTCTCTGGTGCTCCAGTGGCTAAGACTCCGTGCTCCCCATGCCAGGGGCCCAGGTTCAATCCCTGGCCAGGGAACTAGATTCCACATGCTGCAACTACGAGATCACATGCCCCAAAAAAGACTCTATATGGTGCAATGACAACCCGATATAGCCACATAAATAAATACTTTTAAAAATAGATAATGGTGAAATGGAAAAATTACAAGTACTAATAAAAGTTGCTAATTTAGAAATACAGGATTAACACAATCATAAGCAGGTCTGTATTTGGCAGAGCTTCCCTGGTGGCTCAGAGGTTAAAGCATCTGCCTGCAATGTGGGAGATCTGTGTTCGAGCCCTGGGTCGGGAAAATACCCTAGAAAAGGAAATGGCAACCTACTCCAGTACTCTTGCCTGGAGAATCCCATGGACAGAGGAGCCTGGTAGGCTACAGTCCACGGGGTTGCAAAGAGTCGGGCATGACTGAGTGACTTCACTTCACTTCACTTAAGCAGGTGAAAAGTGCTTCCTAGTGGGAGAGAAGGGGTGGGCCTATCCCTGCCCCTAACACACACTGAAGAACAACTTGATTCTGGGCATGGACACCTTGGATAAGAAAGTTTAAATATGAAGAAAGTTGCAAACTATGATGCCAACATTCCCTGGGTTGATTCAAATGTAACGTAATTCCAATAAAAATGCCACAAAGATGATTCTAAATTTTGAAAGAGAAATGAACACTGAAAAACGCTGGAAATAACATTAAGGTGGGAGTGAAGAGGGGCAGGATGGGTAGCTTAGGTTTCTCAGATATTAAAGCCTATTTTAAGTTTTAGTAAATAAAGTTGTATGATTCTGCTACACTAGTGGACAAAAGGAATACATTGAAAAAAGAGAGAAATAGATCAAAACACACCATGAATTTAGACTATGGTAAAGCTGGAACAGAAATCAATGGGAACAGAGATAAATTATTTAGTAAATAGGGCTTGGTGGCCGCTTGGGGAAGAAAAATGCAATTGGATCCATACTTTACATGGAGGTGAACTTCAGAAGGATCAAAGCATCAAATGTTTAATGCAAAAGATGAAAGTATAAAAGTAACAGAAGAGACTTCTACTTATTTGTAAATTTAGAGTGGGGAAAGTACAAGTGTGACACAAAATCTAGAAGCCATAAGAGGAAAGATTAATGAAAATGTATTACATAAAATAAAAAATAATCTGCATGGCTAAAGTCACTATAAAGCAAAGTCAACGGTCTAAACTGGAATAAATTAGAGCTCACAGTAGTTTTCCTAACACAGAAACAAACACCACAAATCAATAAAATCAAGAACAACTACTCAACAGAAAAAAGGGCACAGGAGATAGTTCCTAGGATGAAAAAGTAGAAATGACTCAAACATTTGAAAAGATGCTCAAATTAATTTACAATTCCAGTCATAGAAACTGATATTTGACTGAGTTACAAATTTCAAATATCACATTGAAGAAGTTAAAAAATGGATACAATATACTTTGTTGGTGAGAATGTAGAAAAAACAAGTGCTTTTACATTTTTCTGTAAAAACAGCAATGTTATACTATCTCTATGGAGAAGATAATTTGGCAAATCTATGAAAATTACATTCACAAACACCTTGGGACCAACAATTTTGCTTTTAAGAATTTTTCTGACTAATATACTCACATATATATGAAACTATGTTTATAAAAACAAATGACTTGCAAACTGGTTATACATCTATTAGCATGAAAATACCAAATCCATTATTACATCCACATCATGATAAAGAGCCCTAAAAGTGCCTTTATGTGATGGAATAATTTCCAAGCTATAGTAATAAGTGAATAAAGCATGATGCTAAATAGTAGGTCTACTAATACCTTTGTTTTTTAAAAAGGTGTTGGGAGACTATGTGTACACATCTGCGTGTGTGTCGTGTGTTAATCGCTCAGTCTCGTCTGACTCTCTGTGACCCCATGGACTGTCGCCCGCCAGGTTCCTCTGTCCACAGAATTCTCCAGGCAAGAATGCTGGAGAAGGTAGTCATTCCCTTCTCCAGGGCGGTCTTCCTGACCGAGGAACCACACCTGGCTCACCTGCACTGGCAGGTGGACTCTTGACACTGAGCCGCCAGGTACACATGTGCTTACAGATGCATAAATGCTTCTCTACTTATCAACTCTGCACTTGGTTTAACTGCAGGAAGGGGAACGGTGCAGCTGAGGGCACACACACTACAGGGAAAGGCACTTCTCACTGTACACTCTTGTGCCTTTTGAATTTTGAGCTTCAGAGATATATCACTTATGTAAAACTATAACATGCTAAATTAACTTAAAACTTTTAAATATGCCATTTTAGGTGTTGTAGGTTAAACAAGAAATTCAGAAAAATGGAAAATACTTGGTTTAGACATGGAAACCAAGAAACATTAAAATTAATTTTGAATGATCCTATGTACCTACATTCACAGAAATTATTCCTTTCCTCAATTAATATGAATTAAGCTCTCCATATATATGTAAAAGAAATACTATTAAATGAAAGAACTGAAAATATATAGTTAAATCCTATACATACATAGAAGATAGATTATTTTACACATAAGGAAACAGGTGATTTTTATTAAAAGAAAAGTCTCAGAATAAACTGAAAGAGAAAAATCATAAAATTATCCCAAGTGATAAAAAAAATTTATAAAGCTCAACTTCTACTTTCAATTAAAAACTCTAAGCAAACCAAGAATGAAATATAACATCCTTACCTAAGTCCTACAGTTAATAGTAAACATTTCTGAGAAGCTTTAGAGACATTCTTTTAATATTGGCAACAAAACAAAGATACCATCACTGGTTCTGTTTATCACAAAAAGAGGAAAGCAAAGGACTACGATGTAAATACTAGAAGGGAACAGATACAATTTTCATTATTTTCGGATAATACAATCATATATACAGAAAGTGTAACATAATCAACAAATAATACAATAAATAAAAGTTTTACTAGGTAGCCAGATACAATATCAACTCAGAAAAATCAATAGCATTTTTCAACACCGTCAATAACTAACTAAAAAACATAATAAAAAAGATATCATGTACTATGGCAACAAAGACTATAAAGTACACCTAAGAATTAATCAAGAACTCATAAGACCCTCAATGAAGATGGTTTTAAAAAATCTAATGAAGGACATGGAGAAGTTGAATAAATCCAGGCATTACATGTTCTTTGAAAGAATAAAATAATATAACCAATATACCAGCTTTTTTATTAAATTAATCTATAAACTCAATGCAATCTCATAAAAATTCAAATTATGTTCTTTTTTGAAGTAGATAAACAGTTTAAAATTTAAAAGAAAGAATAAAAGTCCATGACTAGCTAAGGTAAGGCATGGAAACATGCCCTATCCAATGCTGAGAAATACTGGAACGGCACAGTTATAGTAGAACTGAGCAGAGAGCTCTGAGGCAGGCCACTGAAAACATAAGAATGTATTAAATGATGAAAGTTAGATTGCACATCAACGAATAAGCAATGCACAGATAAGTTAATGTGTTACAAATACTGTCACTCTATGGAGAAAAATAAAATATAATACACAAAGGTGGATTCCAAATGAATCTAATACCAAAGCACGCAAAGTAAAACAACTAAAAATAATAGGAAAAAATATAGGAGAACACCTTTACAATTTAAAGGTGGAGTACTTTGGAAAACCTTAAAGGTACATTTCACAAAACATTGAGGAATTTTATTATATAAAAATTATGGGTTTATGTTCATTAAAAACCGAACATAGATTAGGAAAAGCTACCTGCAATGTCTAATATCAACAGCTGAATAATATGTAGAATATAAATTCAACTTGTGAAAATTTAATAAAAAAGACAGGAGTCCTTCCTCCAAAAAACAAGCAAAAGTTCTACAAATAGACCATCAATAAAGAAGTAGAAACCTAAAATGCTAATAAACATTGGATTGAAGTTTAAATTTACTGATAGTCAGAGAAATGAAAATCAAAACAATATACTGTCATTTACACTTAGAGGCCGGCAAAAGCATAAGAACGCTGATACTGCCAAGTAAGGGCAGAGCTGTGAGGATCTAGGAACACGCAAACACAACCCTGGGAGTGTAGCTATTCCAACTAACATACATGATCCAGAAATTCAGGCCCTGATTTACAGTCCAAAGAACTTCTAACAGAACCCTGTGAGTAAAAGTGTATCAGGATGTTCACATGTGGGGATGAATTAGAGACAATCCAGGCACCCATTCTGGGGGAACAGATAAGAAAAGTGTAGAATATAATGCAAGGGCCAGAAGGAATGAGTGAAAGACTAACTCGGATTAAATTTTAAAAAATATAATGCTGATCGGAAAAAAGGATGCAACAAAAAAAGCTATCAATGATTACTTTGTGTAAATGTAAAATGCTCACAATTTTTAAAAATGCATTTTCCCCAGCACACAAACAAAGGAATGTAGATTAAACGCATTAAAAAGCCACTGGGGATTGGGGAGGGGAAATGTGACAGGGGGCTGATCAAATAAATGCAAGAAGGGTTAGGGGGGACTTCCTCGGTGGTCCAACAGCTATGATTCTGTGTTCCCAATGAAGGGGGCCTGGCTTTGATCTCTGATCAGGGAACTAGATCCCACATGCCACAACTAAGACTTTGCATGCCTGCAACTGAAGATCCAGCACAGCTAAATAAATACTTTTTTAAAAAGGAGGAGTCCTTTATAGACCAGTGTGATTAGACAGCATAAACGAGGGATATCATTAACTCTACCTGCACAAGAGGCCAAAAGGAAAGTCAGTTTCATCTTATCTCCACAAAATAAATATTGAGCAAGTATTATAAAACCACCCACGCGAAGAGGCATCTGCTTATTCATCTCATTGACTGAGAATCCTGTGCAAAGGCATTTCCTTTGGTAGCAGTCCACCATCACAGCTGCAGAATGGGAGGGAAAGGCTGTCTTTCATGTTATGTATAATTTCCAGCAGCTGGCTATGCCCCATTGCCTTCTCTCCCATTGGTCAGAAACACCTAAGGTATTTCAGCAGCACCAGGGAAAGCTGTTGTCGGGACATTCTCAAGGGTACAACTCCATCTCGATTCATTTCCATCTCAAGGATCTACCCGATTAAATCATTGCATGAACAATTTTGAACTTAGCCCAAAGTGTTTAGACAAAGACCAGTCTGCTTCAAATAAAAAATGGGCATGAACCTGTGAACTGTTTGAGATTTGGGGTGAGGGGAAATCTGGGATGTGGTCTGGTCTAAACTTGAAATATATATATATAGCTTAAATAAAAAATACAAAAAAAAATTATAGATGAAAGATAATCACACACATAAAACATTTGGAAGGATTTCTACACGTTGATGACCCTCAGTAAATCTCCCTCTATAAGGTGTGTGTTATATATATTTAGGCATATTAGACTTTTTAAGGCATTGATCCTGGTGTGTTGATTAAAACATCTGCCTTGTTACTCTATCATCATACCCTGCGCAGAGCTGGGCCACTCCCACTTCATACGCTTCCCAGCGGGCTCATTCGTTTAGAAATAGTCATCGGGCATACACACAAAAAGCAATTTAAATGGTTCATCTTTCCTCTTTTCATCCATAGACAAATTTCAATAATTATCTTAGTCAACCCATTAATTAGTCTAAATTTGCCCAAGCATAATTGATGCTGCCTACACAATTTTCTATAAAAATTTGAAATGGATGGCTAAACAGAGATTTTTTGTTGTCTCTGTTTGTTTGACTAAGTGCATTTTCCCCTTATGCAAAATGTGTTAGTCAATGCTTATC
Source organism: Oryx dammah (assembly GCF_014754425.2). Taxonomy (NCBI): domain Eukaryota; kingdom Metazoa; phylum Chordata; class Mammalia; order Artiodactyla; family Bovidae; genus Oryx; species Oryx dammah. The sequence continues at coordinate 12,139,048 of NW_024070194.1, read as the reverse complement.
TAGTGTAATAAGCTAGCTTTTGGTGTCCTTGTCTGCATCTGTGAGAGGAAGAAGTTGGAATCTCAGAGTTCAAATTACGCATTGTCAATTTCTAACCTGTTAACCCATGGTCTGCTCCTTGAACTCTCTTAAAAAAAAACCTTTCCTCACCTTACTTGTTGAAGGAGGATATGGTTGCCTGTGTTTGTCTCCTGGAAACCATCTCCAGTCTTGGCTTTCCTAGACGAACACTGGTCTGATTTGTACCTTCAAGTACCCATATCTTTGAGTACGTTTTCTTTTTCTGGGCCTTTACTTGTTGGGTTTCCCAAGGTTCCATTTTAAGGTTTCTTATTTCGTAGCACAGGTAACCTGACGGATCTCAAATCTTCATCAGCAGATGATGGAGGATGGTCCTTATATATCAATACCGATCTGTAACTCCAGCACTGCTGTACATTTCTTTTCTAACCTAGACCATTCTCGTCAACAGATTCTGCTTCTTGTATAAATGATTAAGTGAGTATGGGGAAACCTGCAACAGTATAAAAACTGGAAGGTTTTTTGCTTGGTTCCTAATGAAGATGAGACTAACAAAAGACTAAAAGAAAAGCATAACTTTCAAACCCACTTCGTGAGAAATTTCAGATACCTTAGGAATTACATGTGAAAGAATATTATTTCCGTGATCCTAATAGGGAGGGATGCTGGCAGTAGATACAGAAAAAGCAGAGAGAGTAGAATGTAATATTCAGAAGCAAACACAAATATAAATTGTAAAAAATCAGAATCTAAAGGTGCCGTTTCAAAACAACAAAATGGTGCTGGATTATTCAATAGTACAAACTGGCATCGTTAAACATATGAAAAATAATCTACCTCGCCTCAAATAAATGACAGGTAGAATAAAACTCTCAGTATAGTACAAAGGCAAATTAAAACATGATACAATTTAGTAAATATGAAATTTGTTTCTCCACTGGAAGCTTGCAAAGACAACACATTAAAAATGGATAAACTTAATCACATAAAAGATAATATTTCTCATTACCAAAGACTTAATACATGCAAAAGTAAAATCTTAGTGAGAAAATATTTCCCATACATAGAACCAACCAAGATTGATGATGCTAATATATAAAGTATTCTTACAAATCAATAAAAAGAAAAAATGAGTCCCTACAAAGAAAAATACATGAGGAAGGTAAATTTGTAGCTTACAAAAGAAATACAAGTAGCCAGGAAACATGAAAAACTATTCCACTTCAAATATCAAGGAACTGAAAATTAAAACAATATGATTTTTGACATAAGATACTGTCATGGATTAAGGAGGGCATGGCAAGTCACTCCAGTATTCTTGCCTGGAGAATCCCATGGACAGAGGAGCCTCGTAGGCTTTGGTCCATAGCGTCACAAAGAGTCAGACACAACTGAAGTGACTCAGCATGCATGCACAGTCATGGATTAACATGAAAAATAACTCCAGGTATTGGTGAGGGGGGCAGGGTAATAAAGAACTCCCTTCACAAGTGGTACAGTCAATTTTAGAGGTCAGATTCGTTCTCTATATTCTATATCTACAGTTAAAACCTCAGTAACAGGAATAATTTTTCACTCAGCAACTCTATTGCTAGCAATTTTTATGAAAAATATGTATTGATGCACGTGTAACAATGCTCTCTGAAATGGTATAATAATGGAAAATTGAAATGACATAAAAATTCAAAGAAGCTAGCTCAAATCAAATGTCTTTTCCAAAGAGTTCCTTAAACTTATTTCCATTTCCTCACCATGTCTGAAGAACTGATGCTTCTGAACTGTGGTGTTGGAAAAGGCTCTTGAGAGTCCCTTGTACTACAAGGAGATCAAACCAGTCAATCCTAAAGGAAATCAGTCTTGAATATTCATTGGAAGGACTGATACTGAAGTTGAAACTGCAATACTTTGGCCACCTAATGCAAAGAGCTGACTCATTGGAAAAGACCCTGATGCAGGGAAAGATTGAAGGCAGGAGGAGAAGGGGGCGACAGAGGATGAGATGGTTGGATGGCATCACCGACTCGATGGACATGAGTTTGAGAAGGCTCCAGGAGTTGGTGATGGACAGGGAAGCCTGGTGTGCTGTAGTCCATGGGGTCACAAAGAGTCAGACCTGACTGAGCAACTAAACTGAACTAAACACCATGCCCCATTTTGTCCCAAACCCATACCAACCTTCATTCAGTCCTTAAATCTTAGTGAACTCAAAAAGTTGCCAGTGGTCTCTGTCACTAAATTTGAGGTACACTCTTTGGTCTTTACCTCACCTGATACTTCAGTAGCATTCTACACACCAGGCCCTTTCTCTCCTGAAATTTTCTACTTCCCAAACCAATTACGGCCAGTGCTCTTTTCTTGCTACTTTACCTGTATTTTCTCATTAAACACTGGCATTCCTCAGGCCTTTCCCTATTCATTCTCAGTACAGGTGCTTCTCAGAGTAAGGCTTCTGGTCTAGCACTATCAGTATCATCAGGAAACTCGTCAGAAATACAAAGTCTTGGGCCCCACTCTAGACCTACTAACCGCTCTGGACCTACTAAATCTGTAGGTTTACAGACCTAGCAATGTGTATGTTAGTGACTCCTCTCAGAGACTGACACACGTGAATGTTTGAGGCCCACTATAGTGCATTGCTCTTTGCTAGCAAGAAGAGCCAGAACAGCAAGTGATCTCATGCAAGGGCATGGGAGACAGGATATACCTGATTCAATGCTTTCCTCTGCAAGTACTGTGACCTTCAACTGCTGACTTAACCTCTCTGTGCCTCAGTGTCTTCAACCATAAAATGGCCCAATAACTGTGCCCACCTCTTAAGCTTGTTGTCCAGATAAAATGAGCTAATTCATGTCAAGGCCCTGGGCTAGTCCTGGCACAGAGAAAGAGCCCAGTAAATGGAAGCATCTGTGCTCATAAGCTGATGTCTTTAGGCCAGACCTCTTCTCTGAGCTCCTCACCTACAGTCTCTCAGTCTGCTTACCATCCCTACTTGAATGTTCCTCTGGCACAGGTCCCCAGATGAACTCCCAGTTTCTGCGCGAGTTGTTCACCTCTGGGGCTTCAGCCTCAGCCCTGGCTGCCTCTGTTTCTCAAGGCAGAAACTCCAGAGCCAGCTATGATCTCGTCCTGTTTTACCCATCACAGCCAGCCAAATGCCAAGTCCAAAATCTCTGGAAGCCACCCAACACGTCTTCGTCTGTTCTTCTAACATTCTGATTAGAATTCACTACCATCTGCATACGGCTCCTTGCTGGCCGGCCTTCTACTCTGTTCATGTTCACTGATGCATTCTCCCCACAGGAGCCAAAGGGATTTTTCAAATACAACAATTACATCATGCTACCTCTCTGCTTAAAAGACTCTAGACACTACCATCATATTTGAAGAAAATCTAAATTCATCCCGGTGGCCAAGAGCCATTCCAGGACCAGGCGTCTGTCACAGTCTCCATCCTTACTTCATGCCTTCTCCCCCTCACTAATGAGGAACCTGGTTTTCCTTCAAGTCCTTGGATGCACAGAGGTTACTCCCTGTTAGGGTCTTATGGCGCTTCCCTGGTGGTTCAGTGGTAAAGAATCTGCCTGCAATGCAGGAGACCTGGGCTGGATCCCTGGGTTGGGAAGATTCCTCTGGAGGAGGGCATGGGAATCCACTCCAGTACTCTTGCCTGGAGAACTCCATGGACAGAGGAGCCTGCCAGGCTACAGTCCGTGGGGTCGCACAGGGTCAGATGTGACTGAGCAACTAAGCACCAGCAGGGTCTTTTCAACTGCCCGGGAATCACACCTGGAACTCCTTGATCTGGTTATTTACTGTTCTTCTGGCTCCAGGGGAAATGCCAATCACCTCCTGTGATGGTTAATTTTGTGTGGCCATTTGACTGGATTACCCCGATATTTGATCAAGCATGACACTGGGTGTCTGTGAGGATGTTTTTGGATGAGCTTGATATTCAACCTGATAGACTTACAGCAGATTGCATTTCCTAATGTGGGTGGGCTTCAGCCAGTCAGTTGAAGGTCTGAATAGAACAAAAAGGCGGACCTCGCCTTGAGTAAAAGTAAATTCCTCCTGAGTGACTGCTTTTGAGATGGAACATCATTTTTATCCTGTCTTAGGACTGGAACTGAAACATCAGCTCTCCCTAGGTTTTGAGCCTGGGAACCTTCAGGCTAAAACTGTAAGCCATCAGCATTCCTGGGTCTTGAGCTTGTCAGTCTCCATAATAATGTACATTAATTCCTTATAAATATACCTACATTTCCCATTAGCTCTATTTTCCTGGAGAACTCTAACACACTTCTTTAAGTAGTTTTCCATGATGCCCCAAGACGATTTTTGTTGGCCCTTTATACACACAGACATATATATACACAGGATGAATGCCTTCTTTGCAACACCTGGCTCTGCTGAAGCTCTCTGTCCAGACCACAGAAAATATGCTGATTTTGTTCACAGTTCTATGACCAGTACTAATGCTGTGCTTGGCAGTTAGTAGACTAACATTTGTGAAATAAAGACCTATGTAGAATAATCTATCCCATTTTTAAAAAGATACATTGTAACAGAATATTTGCTATCACGATAAATTGTGAAATATATATATAAAGCTACAGAAATGTATAAACATTATAAAACTATATAAACATTATAAAACATTATAAAACATTTATAAAACATTATAAAACTAATATAGAAAAAATACTGCATATAGAGACAAGATTGCTTAGCTCTGGCTGGTTTTTCTGCCTCTCTGCTTCTAAGTTCTCTGACTTGAATATGCACTTACTTCTGTAATTAGCATATTTAATAACAAATATTACTATGAAATTCTTCTGCATATCTAAAATACAATAAAAATAAAAAGCTGGATGATATCAGCAACATATGAAATAACATGCTTCTATTTTATATGTAAATATCTCTATAAATCAATAAGTAAAAGACAGAGATGTTTTTACAAACAGGCAAAGAACATAAATAGATCTCTGTATATAGATTGTCTACATTCAGAAATGACATTAAGATTACTGATGGCTTATGTGCAGCACCACTATTAACTAAGAAAGAACAACCATAAACAAAGGATCCATTTTCTTCTTGTTATTGGCCAGATGAAGAAAGAAATTTTAAAATCCAGTTGTGGCTTAATTCAATATAATTTGACTTAGTAATTCAATTTCTTGGCCTTTATTCCAACTAATAAATTAATGACAGAAGATGACGATGCCTCTCATCAAACATTTAACAGTAGTGAAAAGTTACGGATATCTTAAAAAAAAAAAAAAAAAAACCCTCTATCTGGGATTTAGGTCCATTATAGGCTCTCCATAAAATAGAACGTTATTCCTTCACTAACTATGATGCTTCAGAGCAATAGTCACCATCTGGAGAACAATTTGATCTATTTTAACTATAAAAAATATTGTTCTGAGAACTTCACACACCATGATCTCAATTTTGGAGGAAAATATATACATGGGAGAAAAAATGAAGCAAATAGAATGAATTAGTAGCAGGATTCATCCTGTGTGGTGGAACTGCTAATTCATTTTGCTTCTTCAAACCTTTCTCAGTCATTCTATAGAAAATATCTTTGCTCAACCAAGAGGAAATTATATTTTGGTGAAAGAACAACAGCAGTGAAAAAAGACAGGTCAGAAATGTTGAAAGTGGGGGGAGTCAACTGTATTAGGAGCCTGTGTCTAAAGCAAGAACAAGGGGTGACTGATACAACAGGTGTGGGGGGAGGATGCTTACACAGATGAAGGGAGAAGTCCATGAGTTATTTCAGCAGGAATCAAGAGAATGTAACAAACAAGAGGGCGTGTCTATAGAAGGATGTCTCTATCATTTTTTTTTTTTTTTTTTGAATGAACAGGAATTAAGACCTAAACTACAGAATGTAGGGTGATCTTTTGGAGAAAGTCAAGAGGCATGTAAGCACCGTGGGAACTGTCCAATGACACATCAGAATCTATCACTAGTGCTCATACACACCAAAGCAGGGGCTATATATTAATTGTTTCTGTTTTCTCTATGCCAAGCACTCAGCTTAGAAACTGACTGTGAGAGGAATAAAGAGGCAGATGGGAGAACTCCTGACTTGAAAACAATTTAAAATTGACTATTTAAACATTACTATGCACAAACCAATGATAAATATATTAAAAAAGTAAGTCAATCTAGTCGACTCATAGAAACTCCTTTGCATAAAACCACAGACCTTTTAAATTCGATCCAGCTCTTTAAAACAAAACCAAAAAATGTAGTCTCAAGGGCTGACATAGTCTGAAACACTGAATACTACTTATCTTTTTTTTTTAAATAGCACATTAGATTTATGCAATGCGTTCTACTTGGGCATTCATTAGTAAGTCCAGTTTGACATGGTTTCTTTCTGTGGCATGGTTTAATTATTGCACTTTTGCTTTGACATTTACACTTGCTCCCGTCCCTAAAGACTAATGACTACTTGCCCTTACATCCCACCTCCATTCTGAAGCCAATCGATAGCAACAGAAAACACACAGAAGTAAGGTAACAGGTAGAAAAGCAAGCTGTTCATGTGTGTATTTTTACACCTCCACTCGTGTCAGTCTCCACACGCACTGATGCCCATATTTCAACCATTAATTCTGCCTAAACATAAAGCTTAACTGGGGCAGGACTTAAATAATGGATGGGGCACAGAGTTCGTCCTGGTTTTTCAGCAAGATGTTATGGAAAAATCCAAAAGAACTTTCTGGCCAACCAAAGAGAAAGCAAACAAATGACTCCCTAAGAAATACCGGGTTGAAAGTCAAACTTCGTTAGGCTGGCACTATCCCCTTTGCTTTTCTCCAGGATAACCCATTCCAGTCACCTTCCAAATACCTGCATATTCTTAGCCAGGAGCCGGGGTCTCTATATAGAGTTCCCTACCATGGTGGCTAGTATCAGGAAAGGACTCATCTCTAATCTCTAAAAAATGTACCCCATCTGCACCCCAAATCATGTACTGTGAAAGCTTTAAACTTGAAGTGCCAATGTGGCACTTTCATTAGGACCTCGGTAGGACACAGGCACGCATGTATCTCGCTTCTAACACTGCGGGGCTGGCCTGAGGAAACAGAAGCCTGGGAAGCAGCAGACTGAGCTGTCCAGGAGACCCAGCAGCTTGCCGGACGCTGTGGAAAGGGGCCCCGGGATATTGTGTCTGTCTGTCTCTCTCATTTTCCCTCTTTTTTCCTCACTCTCCTTCCCTCCTTTTCTCTTTATAGCCACAATTTCCCTCAACTTTTCTTCCTCTCTCACATTCACGTCTGCCTTTTCTCTCACACACTCTTCGTCTACCCCACACAAAGCTCCACTCTTTCTCCCACTTGTAGTTTTTCCTCCCACACTCTTACTTCCTGTATCTCCCTCTACAACTTGCTTCTCTCAGCCTGGTTTACTTTCTTTCTCTTACACTTTCCCTTTCTCACACACTTTCCTTTGCTCCACATCAGTTTTTCTTTCTTTCTCCCATATATACCGTTTCTCTCTCACACACACATCCTTTTCTCTCTTTCACTTTCACTTTCTCTCCATTCAATTTTCCTTTCTCTTCCTCCTCCACACACTTATTTCCCTCTCACTCACTCTTAGTTTCTATCTCAGTTTTACTTTCTCCTCCCCTCCCACTTTCAATCTCTTTCCTCACGTGTTCACTTTCTCTCTCAGACACGCTCTTTTCCTTTCTCTCTCCCCTCCACACACTTTCTTTCTTTCTGTCACACACGTTTACTCTCTCCCACAGTTTTTCTTTTACTCTTCTACACACTAAAAATTTCTCTCCTCCATAAGCTCACTGTTTTCCCTCTCTAACCCACAGAATTTTAAGCAGAGTGACATGGCCAGATCAGAGTGTTACAGGGTCAGCCGGCAGCCAGGATTTGGTTGAGACCTCAGACAGGAAGGCAGCTGCAATATTCCTGGGGGCGGGAACTGGACTCTTTCCACTAAAGCAGCAGCGGTGAGCTGGAGAGGGAAGCCAGGAATACAGAAACAGTTCAGGTGGAAACGATGGGCTTGAGGGACCATTTGGATGGACGGAGAGTGGAATGCAGAATCTAGGGTGATGTCAAGGTTTCTGGCTGGGCCAGCAGAGTAGAAAGTAACATCAAGAGCCACGGAAAAGGGGCAGCCCAGGGTGCTCCTTGATCTTGGAGCCACTTTACCTAAGATAAGAAAAAACATGGCATTTTCAGACAGAGAAAGCTCTTGCATGAAGAGAAAAGGATTCATAATTACATAAGGCAGTCCTTGAGTATTATTTGTTCAACTTTGAACAATATTCCGTCTTGACTACTGTTCAGAGCACAGTTAAAACACCCTTTTCTCTGCAGAATTTATGCTCTGTGCATTAAGAGACTTTTAAAAAAGCTATCACATGATGGCAAATTTTGTCATCTACAAATTAAATGCTGGCTGTATCACTCCTTTGCACAATATTATTGATGTAATTTTCTGCCTAAAAGGCTTGCAAACTCCATGCGGGCAGGGATGCTGATCTCACTGCTCACCTGCTGGGTACCATCTGCCTATTAGTGGGTAAGACACACTGAACAGTTGCTCAGAAAATAGATCTGGAAAAAAAATGAATATTTGAAATTGTTTTTCATGTTGTCACTCATTATAATTATTATATGAAGATGGAAGACTGAAGGGAAATTATGGAAGCACTCACATTTGTGACAAGAACTGTGGTTCCATAAATCCAAGGCAATGATGGGAATCATCCAGCATGGCTGAAAGTGCTAAATGTGCAGCCTCCACTGGACGTTCACTGGGCTTAAACTGGTCGAATGTGCACTCAGTTGTCAATGACATGAACATAAAGCCATGTTCAACGTGAGACTAATACCTTCTTTTTTTTTCAGTGTAAGATAGAAAGCACTGAAGATTTTATGCTAAAAGATGAGGGTAGTTGATGGATTGTTATTATTTTTAGATTTCTTGTAATAGGCTCCCTTACTCCCTAAAAACAACAACAAAAAAGCAATGTCAGCTCGTCATTCAATTTTCAAGTCACAGTCTTAGAGAAATATTGTGTTCTGGAGTGGGGGCTGCCTGTCCCAATCATGTCCCCTAACATTTCATCTGCAGAGGGAGGGAAGTATGTCAGCAGATGAGATTGAGGGTGCTGAGTGACACACACACTCTGAAGTGTGACTTTCAGAAGAACCCAGGGTACTAATACTAGAGCAGGTGGGGACAGATGTAAACCAAATGGGTGCAGGACACACTGGACCTGGAAGGGAGGATTTAATGCTCAGGGATGGACTTGAGACACATCATCCAGCATTATTATACGTAATGGATTAATTCAAAGTATTTATGTTACTGTCCCAGGCTCTGAGGATACATCCATAGAAACATAGATTAAAAACCCCTGCCCTCTCAGAGCAGACAGTCTAGAGTAGTCAGATACAGATAGAGAATTTTAAAAGCTTAAATAAACATGAAAAGACGCTCAATATCTCTAGAGAACTTCAAGTTAAAACTAAAATGAGGCACCACTTCACAGTGATCTGAATGGCCATCATTAAAAAGGCTACAGATACCAAATGCTGGAGAAGGTGTCGAGAAAAGGAAGCCCTCCTACACTGTTGGTAGGATTGTAAACTGGTACAGCCACTATGGAGAACAGTGTGGAATTTCCTTTAATAACTAAAAAGAGAGCTGCCAAGTGATCCAGTAATCATACTGTGGGCAATATCCAGACAAATATATAATTCAAAGAAATGCATGCACCCTTATGTTTATACTACAGCAGCACGATTCATAGTAGCCAAGACATGGAGACAACCTAAATGTCCATCAACAGATGAAGGGATGAAGAAGATCTGGTACATATGCACAATGGGAGACTACTCAGCCATAAAAAAGAAATGATGTCATCTGCAGCAACATGGACGGACCTGGAGATTATCGTACTCAGTCAGTCAGAAAGAAACAAATACCGTGTGATGTCACATGCATGGAAACCTAAAAGGGGACAGATAATTGTATCTATGTAAAAGAAACAGACTCACAGACACAGACTCTATGTTTGGGATTAGCAGATGAAAATTATTATATGGTAGAATGTATAAACAACAAGGCCTTACTCTACAGCACAGGAAACTATATTCAACATCCTGTGACAAACCATAGTGAAAAAGAATATGAAAAAGAATGTACGTCTGCATAACTGAATCGCTTTGTAGCAGAGAAGAAATTAACACACCTCGTAAATCAATTATACTTCAACAAAATAAATTAAAAACAAAACAAAAGATAGAGAATGATAACAGAGTGTGATGCCACATAAAAATAAAACAAAGGTCAGAGCTGGGGGCAACTTTAAATAGGGTCATCAGGAAGCTGTGATAGGTCGTGCTACTGTTCAGAGTCCCATATTCCCTCCCCTCCAAGGTGGTTCTACATTCAGCCCCCGCCATGACTTGTCCTCCTCTCCTGCCCCTGACAGGGGGCTTGTCATGGAACCTGCTTTGGTCAATGGAATATGAGCAGACGTGACACACACCACAGTCAACAGGAAGGTTTAAATGCATGTATGTGTTTAGCTCAGTGTCTTGTTTCTGCCTTCTGCCATGAAAACTGAATGTCCCAGGTGAAGGCTGGCCTTACCCCTTGGGATCCGGTATAAAAAACACGTGTAGCAGGGCCACAGCCTGCAGTGGGCCTGTGTCTATGGGACATGAGAGCAAGGAAAAAGAACATTTGTTGTATAAGCTAACGATAATTCTGGTTTTGTTACCATAATAAGACTAATTATTATAAAATGATTTTTCTGAGAGGGTGCCTGTCTAGCAAAGAGCAAAAGAAGAGAAGATGATACAAAGCAGGCCCATAGAAGGGATGTAACTTCTCAAGTCACACATCTATTAAGAAGTAAGGACTGTAGCAGAAACTCCTCCAGCTGGTTTGTTTACACTGTCCTCTCGGGCAGGGACCTGCCTAGTTCAGATCACAAAAGTCGCATCACCACAATATTTCTCCATCCCAATTGGTTGAATACCTCGGTTTCTAAGGGGGCCCTAAAGTTACAAGCCCCCAGCAGTCAAACCAGCGGCCCCGAGTGATGTGAGGCAAACTGTTCTCTCCTGCAGGTGCAGGCAAGTGTGACTGAATCTGCAGCTGAATCCTTCCATTTCCTCCTCCTCATCTCACCCAAATCTTGCAATAAGCCTGTGAGTCAAGGCAGGATAGTCATGATCACCACCCCTCATTTACAGATGAGAAGGCGAAAGCTAGGACCTAAGCGACGTCCTAAAAATCACGCAGGAAGTGGATGCTGGGAAGCCATATCCTGCTGTTTTGAATTCATGAATATCATTAGATTGCTAGAATGTTTATACACTCGATTATTCAAGCTTTATTACAATGCTTCGAGTCAGTTTGTTATGTCTATGATCCAGAGGAGGAAACTGGACTTCAGAGACATGAAGTAACTCTCAGAAGATCTAATGGCTTAGAAGAGCTAGATTAGAACCAGAGATTTTTCTCACCCTAAAAGCTGTGTGCAGGATAGGGCTGTGCTCTCCATGTAATTTTTTATGAAGATACAGAACTAGGGCAGTTGGAGACCAAACACACTGCATACTTGGGTTAGTTTGAAGAAGTTTAGTGAGCATGCATCCCTGCTTAATCAATTGCTCCCTAACCTGAAGGCAGGAAAGGCAGAAGCTGATACGCAGGGAAAAGCTGGACTCTGCACGTGAGGAAACCACACGGCATGGTCCCCATTCAGACAGGGCTACCGCCCACCTGGTTCTTCAACCACCATGAGCCCCATGAGAAGGAATGAGTCCCTCTTCTTTGCTCTTCTGCTCTGCTGGACACATTTCCCAACTAGGAACTACTAGCATCTTGTAAACACAAAAGCCAACCCAGTGTGTCACAGACTGGGAAGGTGTCGTTCCAAGTTCAGCTCTTCAACGGAAAAGCTGTATGGCCTCGAGCAATGTCTCCAAAGGCTTGTTTGAAGTGTTCATTCCAGAACACATTCCTTGCTTCATTCAGTCAATCCCAAAAGGGATTTAATCTCTATAAAGCTTTGCAAAATTCTGCCCTTTGAGGTGGGATTAATTTTAAGGTCAAATTGCCTATTTTGTGATATACACAGGGATTCCAAACTATGTAAGTTCTCTGGGAATCTGAAATCCACCCTGGATTCTGTCCTTGACACCCTTCTTTTTGTTACCCTAGAGGCCACACATACAGGGAAGTAAAGATGGTTGAAGGAAGCTCTGGTTGGGGCAAAAGTGATACGTATTTAAAGCACTTGTGAAAGTGCCTGCCGCTTACTACGTGAACAACAAACCTGCATTTCCTTTTCCCATGCCATCCTCTTTTTAGAAAAAATAAATTCATTCAATATATTTCCGAAGTATTCTGATTTTGTGCTTCATGATGTCTTATTAAGAGAGGGGTAGTGAAGGTGATGGCACCCCACTCCAGTACTCTTGCCTGGAAAAGCCCATGGACAGAGGAGCCTGGTAGGCTGCAGTCCATGGAGTCGCTAAGAGTCGGACACGACTGAGTGACTTCACTTTCACTTTTTACTTTCATGCACTGGAGAAGGAAATGGCAACCCACTCCAGTGTTCTTGCCTGGAGAATCCCAGGGACGGGGGAGCCTGGTGGGCTGCTGTCTATGGGGTTGCACAGAGTCGGACACAACTGAAGCAACTTAGCAGCAGTATGCGATCAGGAAGAGGATGGAATGATTCCTAGAGCCTTGGAGGGCTTGGCTGACATTACAATCCCTTCCACGGGGGCTCCTTTGAACCCTGACTTAAAGAAACTGGGTTCTGAGAAGAGAGAATGACTTGGTCTCCAAACATCCCTGCCAATTCTATTCTAAATGCAAATAAATGTCAAAGCTGAAAAAACCATAGTGCAATTGTACTTAGCCTGTTTACTGAAATATCAGTCATGGCTTTGCACAGCAATTCCATTTTTAAAGTTCATTGTGCTAGAAAAATGTTGCAACTCCTTAATTCTTACTTTCTCATCCAAGCCGGGTAGGAGGTGAGAAGTTTTTGAACTGTATGAAAATCCACATGAGACATTTGAGCAGCATCGTGGAGCTCTCTTTCAGCATCCTGCACACTCTCTCTTCCCTAAACTGAGAGAATGCTCCCACCCCCAGGGCCTGCCCTCATTCTGGTATCAAACATGAAAAGAGCACCGGCGGAAGCAGACGGGGGTGCTGGCTTCGCACCAGGGATGCTGAGCACCTGTGCTGCTGTCTCTGGAGACCAGGGCTCACCTGGAGCTAGGGGGTCAGTCCAGTCTCCTTACCCTGCAATGTTGGCCCTTATGCCTTATAATGGATGCTGGTGTCAACAACCAGTTTTTAAGAAGCTATTTTTCACAGACTGCCCCACTGGGCTCTCTCTGTCTCTGGCTTCTGGTTGGGTTCAGTTCATAGGAAGTGTGGGTGAGACAGAAGAACAGGGGGATGAAAAAGTTAGGACAGGCACTCTCTCCCTGCTTCTTCAGGTTTGGTCAGTGGCTGTCTCATTCTATAGCAGAGTTTCTCTATCTCAGTTCTAGTGGCATTTGCAGCTGAGTAAGTCCTTGCCATGGGGGCTTGTCTTGGGCATTGCTGGATATCTCACACTGGCCTCTATTCCCTAGATGACAACAGCACCTTCCCCAAATGGTCACTAAAATGTGACCAAAAATGTCTCCAGACATTGCTAATGTTCCCCAGGGGACAGAATTGTCCCCAGTTAAGAATCACCACCTTCATCTTTGTAAACAGCCCTTCCTCTACCTTCCTTTGGTTGCCCACTCCGTGTACCATCTGCCTGTAGCTGGGACCCTGAGACGTGTACATGTACATATCAATATGCATGGACCTCAATCTGGATTCTCGTAAGCAACTGAGGATCTGTTGTGTCCCTCTGTAGACTGAGCTTCTGGGGGACAGGAACCAGGGCCTATCACTTAGGACATCCCCACCCTAGAGTGTTTCTAAGTGTCTAACGGGAATTGTAGGGGCTTCACTGAAAGCTTCTTTCCTGGCTTCCTCCTCCGTGCAAAAAGAGTGTCCCAGGAACTCTCCAGCCTCTTTTCATAATGACCCTTCGAGACTGTGGGCAATTTCCTCCCAGGGACCAAAAGGTCTAGGAGGCTTCTGTGTTGGCCCCGGCGCCCTGTGGTTAACCTGTGGCTGGTGGCAAACTCCGCTGGTTCCCAGGATGCAGCAATTGCCTTGAAATGAGGTGTGCTATTGCCTTTGTTTAAGGATGGTAACAAATGCTTTTTCTTTCTCAGAAATATAACCTTCGCGCCAAACTGCTCTTGAGTCAGTAAATGCGTGGGCTGGTTTCCTTAGAGTTCCAAGAGAGGTACCGGCCTTCCCCTGCAAACTCAAGCAGAAAATCACAGGCTGCAGTGACTGCTTACATTCCTAAGTTCTCATAAAGGGCCAAGGCTGAGAGCTGGAGGCCGGGCTGGGGCTCCAGCCAACAGAAGGAAGTCTGATTTACTTCTGGATGGTTATTAAGGAGTATTTAATATCTATAAGGAGGTTCCCTGGGCACCATCAGTGTTCCATGCACGCCACAGGGACATCCGAAGACAAAAAAAACTGGCACAAATGGTCCCACAGGTGTGTACCTGTGAAGCCAGGAGTAAAACTCGCTGAGAGTATATTTAGATTCTTGGGTCGCTTCTCTAGCTCTGGAACTGTATAGCTCTGAACTCTGTACTTTGGCTTGTTTCTTGCCAGGACTTGTTTCTCATGGACTTAGTGAGTGGGGTTAGAACGCTGGACTCCACACCTCATCATGCTGCCTGCCTTTGCCAAGCGAGATGTGCCTCGGGGGCAGGGAGGTCAGGACAGCTCTGCTCCTTAAGCCCAACATGCACGGACCTCCAGCTCATCATGACATGTGCTCCATGCCTGCTTCCCTACTTACCACACCAGATTTCTGTTGTCATTGCAATCTCATTGACTGTGATGCTAGTCACATCAATTGACTGTGGTTCCCTCAGTGTCCTCTCAGCGGTTTGAATCCTAGGCCTGCATCTTTATCCTACAGCTGATAGAGGTAGTAACAATTCTATCCTCATCTGACTGACTGCAGTCTTGAAATCAGGCAACCCTGTTCTAAAATATCAACTCAGAACAAATCATACCACCTCTACGGGCTTCAGTCACTTCTTCATCTGTAAAATGAGGTAGAACATTTTTATCCATTCCCAAGATACATTTTCTTTTGAGTTATAATTTGCATGCAGCAAAATCTACAATCTTAAGTGACTAGTTTGATGAATTTCTATGTATTACATATCCATATAACTGCCATCCAAACTGATAAATGGAACATTTAGTCCCATCATTCTGGAAGGACCCTCATTCCCCACCTCAGGTAATACTACACCCCCATAGGTAAGCACTATTCTGCCTTTTATCCACATCAGAACAGTTCTAAACATCATATAAATGGAATCATATAGTATGTACCCTTATGTTTAGCTTGGTTTGTTCAACATAAAGCTTTTGAGATTAACCCACATTATCAAATGTGCCAACAGCTTGTCCCTTTCTACTGCTAAGGAGTATTCTACTGTATGGATATAGTAGATCACAATTCATCGATCCACTCTCCTGTTGATGACCATTTGGGTTGTTTCCAGTTTGGGGCTATTATGAACATGAAAGTGAAAAGTCGCTGAGTCGTGTCCAACTCTTTGTGACCCCCATGGACTATACAATCCATGGAATTCTCTAGACCAGAATACTGGAGTGGACAGCCTTTCCCTTCTCCAAGGGATCTTTCCAACCCAGGGATAAAACCCAGGTCTTCCGCATTGCGGGTGGATTCTTTACCAGCTGAGCCAAAAGGGAAGCCCAAGAATACTGGAGTGGGTAGCCTACCCCTTCTCCAGGGGATCTTCCTGACCCAGGAATTGAACTGGGGTCTCCTGCATTGCAGGCAGATTCTTTACCAACTGAGCTTTTTGTAAGAAAGTTTATGTATACATGCACTCATTTCTCATGAGTCTAATTCCAAGATCCAAACTCTAAGACTGAAGTGTCAACTTCATCCAAAATCCGAGTTCCCATCAGCATATGTGGATGCCTCACAGGCACCTGGGATCAGCACGCTGAACCCCGTGTTCACCTCCCTGACCTGGCGGGACAACCCCACCAGCCTCAGTGCCACATGTCCTCCTGCAACACTGCAGATCAGCTGCCCCAACCTTCTAAGTGCTTTGAACATGCCTGGTTCTGTCTCCCTTCCTGGCCTCTAAACTAAACTAAATCCAGACGACTATATCATCTTTCTATGGAAACATATTCTAGAAAGATTAAAGGCCTAAAGAAAAAAATCATAAAAATGCTAGAAAATCTAGAGAATATGTTCATATTCTGGCCTTAGTTTCCAGAAATTATAATAATGCTAAAGATAAAACTGAAATAATGCTTAAAAACTTTTCTACAGAAAGAATCCAAAGAATATATGTTAAAAACTAAATAAATTTGAAAGACATATTAGTAATATGTTAACCTTAATATGCAAGTAGCTGCTACAAAATAGAAAGAAATGTATAAAACCCCAACGGAAAAAAAAATGCATAAAGAAGAGGCAATTGGTAAAAATAGGGTCCAAAATACATTGAAAAGTCACTTAACATGAATCAGTTTCATATTCAGGCAATTGATGGTTTGGGGAAATTTCACCTCTCACATATTCCTGATGGAATTATAAATCAATATCTTTTTTTTTCCAAGAAGTTACTCCTATGAAGAGTAAAGACCATTTAAATGTAGTCAAGTAATTCAATTTCTGGGTCTATATTCTAAGAAAATGGTTAGATACATGCACAAAGACGTGTATAGCCTGTTAATAACAGAAGCGCTTGTAAGAGTTAGAAGCAACCTAAATGTCCAGGGATAGGGGAATAGTTACATGAATCACGGTACATAAATATAATGAAATAATATGTAGATCTTAAAGTGACTGAGTAAATAAATCTTATGGATAGATGTTCACACCAAAGCAGGTTTCAAAAAGTAACTGAATATATGACTCCATTATTGTACATGTGGGTATGTTTGTATACACACACATCGACCCACAGCAAGTGTTTGGGAGGTATTTTATTCAGGATAGGTTAATACCTGTAACCTCAGAGACTGAACACAGAAACTTTTTTAGTCATTTTTTTTCTCCTTTCACAGTCAAATATGGGTCTGCAAGGAGGCCCTGCTTCACTTGGTTTCTGAAGAGCCCTGGCTCCTTCTATCAGTGGCTCCACTGTTCCCCAGAGTCTGAAATCCCCCACTGGGTCTTCTGCATCTAGCCATCAGAAGAAAAGACAGTGGGTGTGAACCATTGTAAGGACCAGGTCTCAGGGTGGCACAGCTCATTTTACCCCTACATGCTACTGGCTACAATGCAACCACATGGCCACCCTAACACAAGTGAGAAGCAGAGGGGGCAGCCTGGCTTTGTGCCCAACACAAAGAGCAAAATTCCAAAGTGATTAGGTCTGGCTAGAGGCATTTGGAGTCAGCTTTGCTTTTTGCGTTCACTTTTCTGGACTGTCTGGATTTCTCCTAACAGATATGTATTGCTTTTAAAATAAGGGAGGAAAAGCCCAATCCATCTATTTCCATTTTGATGGCCACAGAGGAATTAGGCACATTCCTCCAATATGGATCAAGCTACAACTGGTGCCCTGGGTCTCCTGTGTCAGAACACAGTGTGACGGGTATCTGGACTGTCCCTAGGCTGCCCCTCACACCCCAAGAGGCACAGACACCAGCCTCTGAAGCAGCTCAGAGTCCACCTGCCTGGTGCTCTTTCCATGCCTGGGAGACCTCAGGCTGAGAAGCAAACCCCCTGCAGCTTTCTGACAGCGCCTGTATTGTCAGTCTAGATTCTCAACTCCATCCCATCACTCAGAGGAGCGTATGCGCTACACCACCATTTATCACTGTCAGCCCGGGGAGCAATTACATTCCAGCCAGGAACCAACAGACACACGTGAGACGACAGGCAGACACAGTGTCTCTGGTACACTGCCGTCCCCCTCATACCCAGCTGTGACTGAGCCTCTGGGCACAGATGCAGCCTGGAGCCTGGTGGGAAAAGCACAGGCACCCTAAGGGTGCCTCTCTTACTCTCTCTCAACACTTGCTCTTTTAAGGGAGAATGAAGGAATCTGGGGAAAAGCCTTCCTCCTACATCAAACTCTTCAGATAAAAAGCCCTTGCAAAATGAGATGGAGATGTAACCCCGTGGCTCATCTGGCCAATCAGCCTGCTAATCTGAAGGCCTCCTGGATCAGGGGAATGAGCACAGGTTGGTCTGGGTACCAAGGCAGACCTGCGGTTGAAATGCTACAACCCTGCTTAACAGATGTGCTGTCTGCGTTGAGTATTGTAACCTTCCTGCCTATAAAATGGCAATAGCACTTGCCCTTTTTCAGCTTTTATTAATGCATTTTCTTCTGCTCCAAACACCCGCCTATACTCACCTGTGGCACAGGTCCCCAGCCCTTTTTGGCACCCAGGACAGGTTTTAAGGAAGACAATCTTTCCATGGATCAGGGAAGGGGTAGGGTTTTGGAATGATTCAAGCCCACTTACATTTATTGTTCACTTTTTGTCTATTATTATTACACCAGCTCTACTTCAGGTCATCAGGCGTTAGATCCTGGAGGTTGGGAACTTCTGGCATAGACAACCAGCTCTCTACCACATTCATTCTCCCCTTCTAAACGATACAGCTATGGCTGCGAAGTAGCTATTCTGCTAAAGAATACATTTTCTACCCTCTTTTTTGGCTATGAGTGGCCTCAAGACCTTTTTTATTTTTTTAATAGACTTTATTTTTCAAACTGGTTTTAGGTTCATAGCAAAATTGAGCAGCAGGTACAAGACCTTAAGGCAAGTTTTCACCAATGAAAAGAGAGTGGGAGTGACAGGCGGGACCTGACTCTGCCCTCAAGTCCCGCACGTGCACACCTCCACGCTCTTCCTGCCAGGACGCTTGTTGGCTGGAGATGACCAGGATGACCTAAGAAGCCTGGTCAGGGACTCTGTCCACCTGGGTTCCTGAGTGACTGAGCAGAGAACCGTTCGTCCTGTCTACCTGCCTAGAGAGCAAAAAGTAAACTTCACTAACTGCAAAGTGGTATCATGGATTGGATCCTGGAACAGAAAAAGCATTCATAGAAAAACCTGGTGAAATCCGTATAAAATCTGGTGTTTTGTTAATAGTACTACTAATGTTAATCTCTTAGTTCTGACAAACGTAGCATGAGAATTCGAGATGTAAGCATTAGGGGAACCTGGGTGGAGAGACGGTGAGAACTGTCTATACCATTTTTTTTTTTTTTGCAATTTTTCTATAAATCTAAAATATTTCAAAATTAAAATTGTATTAAAATAATTTTAAAACCTTCATATGTATGGAGCCATTCTATGTTTGGATCTTTAAGTTAGTGCAGTCTAGCCTATCCTACCTAAGGCACACCTCTTCATCTATACTGTTCCTAATCACACTGTAAGATTCGGATTTGGCATTTTCTCCACTACAAAGATTTCTGCAATCCCCAGGGGGTGAGGTGCCCCTCCTATTGTACACTTTCTTCTTCTGTCATTCTCAAGAGAAGCAACTAACAGATCTGGCCCAGTTCTCAAACAGGCAGGAAGCCTTCTTTGAGCTGGAAGTCCTGTCTCCTTCACAGCTATAATATTCCTCATGCTGCTCTGAGATATTTGTCCAACGAGTTAATGTCAACCTCTCCTATTTGTTGTGAACATTTACTACGCCAACCGGAGCGAACCTGCTTCATTAACTCTGAAGTACTGCACAGATGTAGGGATGATTAATCTGTTGCAAAGTATTTATTGAACACCAGGCCTGCTTTACAGTTGTGATGTATTTTTCTGGTGGCCTACAGTGTCTGCGTTGATACATGGTACTTGGGCTCATTAGTGTGGTTGTCTTAATTAGTATTGATGCGACAAAATGGCTTTAATAGTCAATTCCATGCTTTCCATCGAACACCCAATGACATTCAAGGCAGGAGCTTCCATTTACTGAGTGCCTACTGAGTGCCTACTGGGTGCCGAGCAAGCGTGAGATGGGAGCTTTTACTCCTATTGTTTCATTGAAACCCAGCAGAACCCTCTGAGGTTGGTGTTATTATCCTCCACTTTACAGGTGAGAAAATTGAGGAGCACAGAGGAAAAGGGATGTGTTTACAACAGCTCACTTTCTAAGTGGGGCTTGGTCTGCAAAGTCCACCTATAACTCGTTTCTTTTCAAAACAGCATCTTGACATGTGATTGATTGCCAGTCTCCACTAAGAACTGTCATAAAAAGAAATCCAATTTTTTCCATGCTCCTCTGGGTTGAACCTCAAATAAAAGCTGAATGCCAGAACTCAAACAAATTGCTGTAAACTGAAGTCCAGGTGTTGAACTGGGGCTTGGAGTCAAAGGTGCTCCACCCAACCCACAGAGAACTGTCTGAGCTGTCAAACTTACGGGCCTTGAGAGGTCCTGGAGTCCCCTGGGAATAAGAATACTATTTCAGCATTACCTTGCTAAGCACTTTACACAAAGCATTATCCAACCCTTACAACAACCTTAGGACGTAACTGTATTATTATTGCAACTTCAAAGATAAAAGAACTAAGCCTGATATATATAAGGTAACAATTACTGTGAATAAATAATTCACCATGAAATCAGATGTTCAGTGTCTCCTTTCCCAGTAATCTGCAAGCCACTTGAGGGCAGGGACAGCCTCTGCCTTGTTCATCTTTGGTCTAAAGTGTATATCAAAGTCCTGTACACAACAGGGGCTCAGTAAATAGTTGAATAAAATGAAAAGATCAAAGTCACAGGAAAACTACAGAATGGCAGCATCTTTAAGACCTCATGGTTTATCTGACCATGTGATTATCAGTCAGGTGTCTAAGTTTGCACCCCATACACCAACCCACTTCTACCTGCTCTTCTCCAATGACCACCACCCCCAGAGCACCCAGGGAGAGAGATCTCCACGATGCCAAATGGTGATGAGTTCTCTGCAGGCCTCCCATCACTTAGCCCCGAGCGCGCGCGCAAGGCTTGCATGTAAAGTCCCATCTCAAAACACATAATTCAGAAGCCATTACCCACAGCCCTTCCTAATCCTGTTCTCTTCTTCTTCTTTTTTATTTGGGGCAGGGGGAGGTGCATATGGTGGGTTATACCAAGGCTTCCTGTGTTTGCTTTTTAATTTTTTTTAAATTTTATTTTATATTGGAGTACAGTTGATTAACAATGATGTGTCAGTTACAAGTGTATAGCAAAGCGATTCAGCCATACCCATACAAGTATCCATCCTTTTTCAAAATCTTTTCCCATTTAGGTTATTACAGAACCTTTCTTAACTCCTACTATCAGGCCTCTGGGCAGGCGGGGCCCAAGATGACCAGTTCAACAGAAAATTCAGACCCTGGATCCCAGTTTAGGCTCATGTGGGATCCAGGCGATCTGCCCACTATGAGTTTTTTACAAATGGCACACCATCAACCTGGGGAGCTGTTTTGTGCTGGGAAGGAAGGACACTACCCTTTACTGCAGGGCTGCCTCAAGGCCCCCAAACGGCACACAAAGCCTGACAGGTAGAGCACACAGTTAACCCCCACCTCGGCTCAGAGTCTTTATATGATGCACGCACTGCACTGCTGGGCACAGAAGCCTGGCTTTACTGAATGCCTCACATGTATTGGGTACTCTGCTCAAGGCTTTAGAACCTTATTAGAAGTCTCTATTAGCAAGCCTTACTACTCCTTACTATCCCTTTGTAATATTTATAATAATTGCCATTAATTCATTTTTGCACATGTACATGATTATCTGCTTAATAGCTGACTAGCTCACTAAGCTCTGAATTGCATGAAAGTGTCTTGTTCAGAACTCTATGTCCAGCACCCATAGAGCATACACCCCCCTCCAAAAAATGTAACAGTTGTATAAAAACATTATGCTGTAGTTGGTGCTGTCAATTCAAAAATGACCACCTTCCCTCTGTCAGGGCCTCTGGCCAAGTGACTTTCCAGTTCTCTTCACTGAAGGAATGGCATGGCCTTTGGGCCTAACCATGTGACTTCCTTTGGCTGATAGGATGAAGCAGAAGTGATGGTGTCAGTTTGGATACTAGGCCTCAGAGGTCTTGTCTATTCCCACCCACCTTCAATACCTCTACCTTCACCGTGAGCATCAAGCCTTGATGAGCTCACAAGCCCCAAGAGAAGAAAGGGAGACTTGAGCACAGATGCAGATCAATAGAACTGCACCAAAACCAGAACCATCCCAGCCACTGAGACCAGCTGACCCTCCAATCAACCTGGGGATGCGTCAACAAGCTCAGCTGGGATCCTGCGACCAGCATACACCTGAACTACACAGATACTCACCATTGTACACTGCTGCTATTTTGTGCTTGATTTCTTACACAGAGAGAGCTGACTACTGCAAATTCATAAGCCCGTGTTGCAGAAGAAACTGAGGATCAGCAAGACTGAGTGATTTACAAGATTAATTAACATCTCAGGGTAAACACGGAAGTATTTAAATTCAGAGCTGCTTCTCTAACACTGCCGTGTTCCCGCTACCCCTAACCCATGTGGTCTTCCTTCATCCCTTGGAAGGATCATTTACATCTGACAGGATGCCCAGGGTATGTCATCATTGTTTGGGGCATCTCTCCCATCAGTACCTCCAGAAAGTAGTACAGAGGTGACCCTTCAGCAGATGCTATGCTGAGTCAGGATATTACATCTGGAAACTCTGCTTGTCCTTGCTGAATAACTCCCTTTGACTCTGGAGCTCTCTCAGCATGGACAGATATTCCTCACTTTAATGTGTAAATACCATTCCAAATACGCAACCAAATCCAGCAGGTAGGGGAGCTCCAGGTGATTAATGCATCTCTCAGGTGGTGAAAACCACTTAATCTCCAGCAGCAAGTTTCTGACTCCACCAAACGCAGGTCTAATCGCCCACAAATGCACTGCCTGATGGGCCTTAATTGCTTAATTACCAAGGTGAGAGGTTCATAATTAATAACCCATTTACTCCTACATTTAGATGTTTCCAGGAAGTGTCACCAAATTTTTTTCAAGGAAATTCACATTATTTGTCACCTTACTCTGATCTCCTACTACCTGAGTTGGTCCCCTATCTCCATGGTTCCCAAACTTTTCTGCTCACAGCTCACTTGAACAGACAAAGGAAAAGACCCCTCAGCTCATCTACTCTTCCCTGTCTCACTTTCCACCAACGTACTTGGTGATACGTTAAGATCAGAGATGGACAAAGTTATCAAAATAGTAGCAGTACAGCAATTCCACAGGAAAAAAGTAAAACCTAACAGGAACTCTTGTAGATATTTTAATGCAAGAAAAAGAGTTACCAAAAATGAGAGCTAATCCAAGCCCATGCTTAGGATGTACAACAAAATGCCTTTTTAGAAAATTGTGGAGACTCCCACTATTTATAAGTGAGCATATTCACTGATACGTTTTTTTAAGTGCTTTTTTTTTTTTTAAGATACCTTTTTGAGTGCTGGCACTGCCAAGACTTTCAGCAGAATAATGAATCAGATTCTCAGAAAGCTCTACTAATGAGCTAATCTTTTAGTTCAAGAACACACATTTTCTTTTCCCTTACAAACCAAGTGACTTTGGGGGTTACTAATAAGTAGATTTAACTGCTTGTAAAAATGAGCATCGATGGAAATGACTGGATGTATATAAACGGTGCGGTTCTAAAGATGTCCATTTGTAGGTACTGTCCGGCCATCCTTGCTTGGAACCACTAAGTGAGGTTTTGTTTGTTCAGTGGGTATAGAGTCCGTCATCAGGAAGCTCTGACCCAGGATCTCAAACCACACTGTAAGAAACACTACTGGCTTTGGGTAGCACGTTCACTGTCTCCAGTTAGGGAAGCAAATCAAATGATGTCTTTCATCTATTATTCAGCCCCACCCCTCCACAGCAACAGATGCTTAACACCTTGATTTCAACAGGTAAATGGGAAGTTAGGACCCATTGGAGTATCCAGTCAACCATCTGCTTTGTGTCTAGAGAGTCCTTTGAACCTCACCTCATTCCTTCCAATCTGTGTCCACTCCAGGCAAGCTAGCAAGCTTTCCTGCTTTCTTTTTTCTGGTGTGTGTGTGGGGCGGGGGGGGGGGGGGG